>NW_027441905.1:300000-591706 GCF_048569485.1 Anomaloglossus baeobatrachus
ATTGGCTGGCAGACCACTGCAATGCCACAGCCCTGTTAGTTGTGGAATTGCAGTGATTGGCCGGCCTGCACAGCGTGACCGAGCCTTTATACCGGCGGGCGCGCTGTGCTCTGCTCACAGCTATCCAGACAGTCAGTGCAGGGAGAGGGTCGCTGCTTCAGGGAAAGGTTTGCGGCCCTTTATAGCTATTTCCGTAGCAGGGCTGCAAACAGTGTGACCAAAAGTCCTTCTCAGGACTATTCTAGTTGTATACAGGCAGGCAGGGTATAGCCAGGTCGGAGTACAGTAGCAGAGTCCTTCTCAGGACTATTGTTGCTGTATACAGGCAGGGTATAGCCAGGTTGGAATACAGGCTAGTGACCAAAAGAGTCCTTGTCAGGACTATTGTAGCAGTATACAGGCAGGCAGGCAGGCAGGCAGGGTATATAGCCATTCCTAGTGGTGACCGTATACCAGCCTTCATCATATCTGGGGCTGGTGTACACAGTCTAAAACAGTCCTGATAGTGTCAGACTTCTCAGCAATTGTCGCTCCTAAAACCTGTTAGGTTCTTAGTGCGTCCATGCTTGCATTTAAAAACCGCACGTGTGTGCCTGTCGGTGGCAGCGTACAGGTGCACTTGTGTGCGTTTTTACCAAACTATTATATAACGCACAAGTGTAGTGTATAATACACGTCAGTCAGCAGTGGCTGATAGTGTCAGAGTTCTCGTCATTAATTTTTGCTCCTAAAACCTGTGTTAGGTTCTTAGTGCGTCCGTGCTTGCATTTAAAAACCGCACGTGTGTGCCTGTCGGTGGCAGCGTACAGGTGCACTTGTGTGCGTTTTTACCAAACTATTATATAACGCACAAGTGTAGTGTATAATACACGTCAGTCAGCAGTGGCTGATAGTGTCAGAGTTCTCGTCATTAATTTTTGCTCCTAAAACCTGTGTTAGGTTCTTAGTGCGTCCGTGCTTGCATTTAAAAACCGCACGTGTGTGCCTGTCGGTGGCAGCGTACAGGTGCACTTGTGTGCGTTTTTACCAAACTATTATATAACGCACAAGTGTAGTGTATAATACACGTCAGTCAGCAGTGGCTGATAGTGTCAGAGTTCTCGTCATTAATTTTTGCTCCTAAAACCTGTGTTAGGTTCTTAGTGCGTCCGTGCTTGCATTTAAAAACCGCACGTGTGTGCCTGTCGGTGGCAGCGTACAGGTGCACTTGTGTGCGTTTTTACCAAACTATTATATAACGCACAAGTGTAGTGTATAATACATGTCAGTCAGCAGTGGCTGATAGTGTCAGAGTTCTCGTCATTAATTTTTGCTCCTAAAACCTGTTAGGTTCTTAGTGCGTCCGTGCTTGCATTTAAAAACCGCACGTGTGTGCCTGTCGGTGGCAGCGTACAGGTGCACAATTTGCACAAACTTTGATATAACGCCCAAGTCTAGTGAATACACGTCAGCACAGCATTGCAAAATGCGCAAGGGCGTTGGCAAGGAACAAGGAAGTGGACGTGATGGTGGTGCAGGCAGAGGCCGAGGTCGTGGGCAAGCTCTAATTTTGCCACAACAAAGGGCCACATCTAGTCGCTCGCACGTCCTGTCCCAAATTCTTGGGGACCGCAGCAGTACACCGCTCTTGAACCAAGACCAGTGTCAACAGGTTGTTAGTTGGATAGCGGATAATGCTTCCAGTCAGATTGGCACCACCACAAACACTCTGTCTTCCACACGGTCAAGTGTCAGTAGCCGTGATACTGCACCGCACATTTCAGAACCTGATCCTCCTTCCTACCACAAGGCTGAGTACACGTCCTCGGACATTAATGATCCCACACTTGGACACTCGGAAGAGCTGTTCACGTTTCCATTCGCACATTCTGGCCTCTCGCCAGCTCATGTTGAAGTGGGTCATGAGGAGATCGTATGTACAGATGGCCAAATATTTGAGCAGCCACGTTCTCACGAAGTTGGCAACGTGTCTCAACAAGGGGTGGACGATGATGAGACACAATTGTCAGGAAGTCAGGAGGAGGAGCAGGGTGCGGAAGAGGAAGACGACGTGGTGGATGATCCAGTAACTGACCCAACCTGGCAGGAGGATATGCAGAGCGAGGACAGCAGTGCACAGGGGGAGGGAGGCGTAGCATCCCAACAGGCAGTAAGAAGCAGGGTGGTGGCTCCAGGCAGAAGTCAGGCAACCGTTCCCCGGAACAACAACACGACACAAGGTGCCTGTACAAATGTTAGGTCTTCCCGAGTCTGGCAGTTTTTTAAGTTGGATCCAGATGATTCTAAAAAGGCCATTTGCAACACCTGCCGTGCCAGCATCAGCAGGGGTACCAAAACTAGCAGCCTGACCACCACCAGCATGATCAGGCACATGTCAGCCAAGCACCCGACTTTGTGGGAAGTACAACAGAGTCGAGGAGCAGTGCTTGCTAATGTCACTGCTACGTCTTCGCTGGTTGTGCATGCGAGCCAATCCCCTGTCCATGCTGCCTGCGAACAAGCCTCCTCCGGTCCTGCACCTGCAGTTGCCTACTCAGAAATAACACCATCATCAAGCACGTCCTTGTCCCAGCGCAGCGTTCAGTTATCCATTCAGCAAACCTTTGAACGCAGGCGCAAATACACTGCCAACACCCCACATGCCACAGTTCTAAATGCTAACATTTCGCGACTGCTTGCGCTGGAAATGTTGCCTTTTAGGCTGGTGGAGACAGAAGCATTCCGCGACCTGATGGCGGCAGCTGTCCCACGTTACTCGGTCCCCAGCCGCCACTATTTCTCCCGGTGTGCCGTCCCCGCGTTGCATAACCACGTGTCACAAAACATCACACGTGCCCTGAACAACGCTGTTTCACCCAAAGTCCACCTAACCACAGACACGTGGACAAGTGCTTGTGGGCAAGGCCGCTACATCTCGTTGACGGCACACTGGGTTAATATTGTGGAAGCTGGGACCCAGTCTGAGCGAGGGACGGAACACGTCCTTCCCACACCAAGGTTTGCAGGCCCTACCTCAGTCAGTGTTTCACCCACACTCTACAGCTCCGGAATGTCATGCTCTTCAGCCTCCTCCTCCTCCTGCGCATCCTCATCCACTGTACCCTCCACACCAGTCCCAAGCTGGAAGCACTGCAGCACTGCCTCGGCGAAGCGGCAACAGGCTGTGCTGAAGCTAATCTGCATAGGTGACAAACCCCACAATGCAGAAGAGCTGTGGACAGCTCTGAAACAGCAGGCAGATCACTGGCTCACACCTCTGAACCTAAAGCCAGGAAAGGTCGTGTGTGACAATGGCCGGAACCTGGTGGCGGCTTTGAGGCGAGGCCAGCTGACACATGTTCCATGCGTGGCCCATGTGCTCAACCTCGTGGTTCAGCGGTTTCTAAAGTCATACCCAGAGCTGTCTGATCTGCTGGTAAAAGTTCGCCGCCTGTCTGCACATTTTCGAAAGTCACCTACTGCTTCAGCCGGCCTTGCCGGCTTTCAGCGCAGTTTGCATCTTCCGGCTCACAGACTGGTGTGTGATGTCCCCACGCGTTGGAATTCAACTCTGCACATGTTGGTCAGGATATGTGAGCAGAAGAGGGCAGTTGTTGAGTACCTGCATCACCTAAGCCGTCGGGAAATGGGTCAAACTCCACACATAACACCTGAGGAGTGGAGATGGATGTCCGACCTATGTACCATCCTCCAAAACTTTGAGGACTCCACCAAGATGGTGAGTGGTGATGACGCCATTATTAGCGTCACCATACCGCTACTCTGCCTTCTAAAACGGTCTCTGCTCAAAACCAAACATGATGCATTGCAGGCGGAGCGCGATGAGTTGCAGCAAGAAACAGTAGTGGGTGTGGGTGATAACACACAGCCCAGCCTCGTCTCATCACAACGTGCAGTGGAGGACTATGACGAGGAGGAGGATGAAGACATGGAGCAAATCTCCGGCCAAATTGAGGATATGACATGCACACCAGTCATATCCTCGGTTCAGCGTGGCTGGCCAGAGGACAGGGTAGATGAGGAGGAGGAGGAGGAGGAGGACAGCATGTTCAGTCAACGTGTTGGTCAGGCTACTGAAGTCCTGGCTGTTAAGAGTCTGGCGCACATGGCTGACTTTATGGTAAGCTGCCTGTCTCGTGACCCTCGCGTTAAGAACATCTTGGCCGACAATCATTACTGGTTGGTAACACTGTTAGACCCACGCTACAAGGAGAACTTTATGTCTCTTATTCCCGAGGCGGAGAGGTCAACCAAAATGCAGCAGTTCCGGAAGGCCATAGTCACGGAAGTAGGCAAAGCATTCCCCTCACAAAACGCTAGCGGCATAGGTCAGGAATCAGTGGACAACCAAGGCGTACAGCCGAGAGAGGCACAAGTCCAATCCGCCAGAGGTAGGGGAACAGTCTTTAAGATGTGGGACAGTTTTCTCAGCCCCTCACGTACCACAGCCCCTGAGGTGCGGGGTAGTGCCACAAGAAATCCTAAGTTTGCCCAGATGCTCAAGGAGTACCTTGCAGATCGAACAACTGTACTCCGACATTCCTCTGTGCCTTACAATTATTGGGTATCCAAGGTGGACACGTGGCATGAATTGGCTCTCTACGCCTTGGAAGTCCTGGCCTGCCCTGCCGCTAGCGTTTTGTCAGAGCGTGTTTTTAGTGCCGCAGGTGGAATCATTACAGATAAACGCACC
Source organism: Anomaloglossus baeobatrachus (assembly GCF_048569485.1). Lineage (NCBI taxonomy): Eukaryota > Metazoa > Chordata > Amphibia > Anura > Aromobatidae > Anomaloglossus > Anomaloglossus baeobatrachus. The sequence goes on from NW_027441905.1 coordinate 304,694, forward strand.
CGCCTGTCAACTGAAAATGCTGACAGGCTGACTCTGATCAAGATGAACAAGGGTTGGATTGGGCCAGACTTCACCACACCACCAGCAAATGAGAGCGGAATTTAAAGTTTGTAACGGGAATTTGCCATGTACCTCCAGTCACCCATGGGTACACACTTCTGGACTTTGGATAATCGCTGGACTGCTCCTCCTTCTCCTCATGCGCCACCATGATGACCGTTACAAGAGTTAGGCCTTTGTTTCAGGTATACCCCCAGTGGTAAATTTTTTCGCCCATTCTTTGCAGAATGGACATTACAACGACAGGAGACCCGCTCCTTTGCAATGGGAACAATGTTTTGAGGCCCTCATGCACGTCTCTATGCAGGGACAACGTGGAGCCTCCCAATTTTTGGCTGCCCTGCCAAAGGGCTATACTATAATACACCCACTTCCTGACAATGGACACTTAATGTTTTGAGGCCCTCATGCACGTCTCTATCCAGGGACAACGTGGAGCCTCCCAATTTTTGGCTGCCCTGCCAAAGGGCTATACTACAAAAGACCCACTTCCTGACAATGGACACTTAATGTTTTGAGGCCCTCATGCACGTCTCTATCCAGGGACAACGTGGAGCCTCCCAATTTTTGGCTGCCCTGCCTAAGGGCTATACTATAATACACCCACTTCCTGACAATGGACACTTAATGTTTTGAGGCCCTCATGCACGTCTCTATCCAGGGACAACGTGGAGCCTCCCAATTTTTGGCTGCCCTGCCAAAGGGCTATACTACAAAAGACCCACTTCCTGACAATGGACACTTAATGTTTTGAGGCCCTCATGCACGTCTCTATCCAGGGACAACGTGGAGCCTCCCAATTTTTGGCTGCCCTGCCTAAGGGCTATACTATAATACACCCACTTCCTGACAATGGACACTTAATGTTTTGAGGCCCTCATGCACGTCTCTATCCAGGGACAACGTGGAGCCTCCCAATTTTTGGCTGCCCTGCCAAAGGGCTATACTATAATACACCCACTTCCTGACAATGGACACTTAATGTTTTGAGGCCCTCATGCACGTCTCTATCCAGGGACAACGTGGAGCCTCCCAATTTTTGGCTGCCCTGCCAAAGGGCTATACTACAAAAGACCCACTTCCTTCCAATGGGCACTTCAGGTTTACAGGCCCTCATGCACGTCTCTATCCAGGGACAACGTGGAGCCTCCCAATTTTTGGCTGCCCTGCCTAAGGGCTATACTATAATACACCCACTTCCTGAAAATGGACACTTAATGTTTTGAGGCCCTCATGCATGTCTCTATCCAGGGACAACGTGGAGCCTCCCAATTTTTGGCTGCCCTGCCAAAGGGCTATACTACAAAAGACCCACTTCCTTCCAATGGGCACTTCAGGTTTACAGGCCCTCATGCACGTCTCTATCCAGGGACAACGTGGAGCCTCCCAATTTTTGGCTGCCCTGCCAAAGGGCTATACTACAAAAGACCCACTTCCTTCCAATGGGCACTTCAGGTTTACAGGCCCTCATGCACGTCTCTATCCAGGGACAACGTGGAGCCTCCCAATTTTTGGCTGCCCTGCCTAAGGGCTATACTATAATACACCCACTTCCTGACACTGGACACTTAATGTTTTGAGGCCCTCATGCACGTCTCTATCCAGGGACAACGTGGAGCCTCCCAATTTTTGGCTGCCCTGCCTAAGGGCTATACTACAATAGACCCACTTCCTTACAATGGGCACTTCAGGTTTACAGGCCATCATGCACGTCTGTATGCAGGGGCATTGGTGAACCTCACAATTTTGGACTGCCCTGGCAAAGGAAAATACTACAAAGACTCAGTTCCTCAAAATGGGCACATTAGACTCAGAGGCCTTTATGTACGTCTCTTCTCAGGGACATCGGAGTGCCACACAATGTTTTACGTAAAATCTTTCATGTATTGATCTCAAAAAGTAACATACATTAGCTCTATCTCACTATTGGGTATGTGCCCTTAACATTTCCGCTATGAAAAATCATTTTGGTGTCATTTTGGAAGGTTTTCTGGTGAGTCCGTAAAAATGGCGTAAAACGCGGACAAAATTATTCACAGCTGTGACTTTTGAGTGATAAATGCTTCAAGGGGTCTTCCCCATGCTGTTGCCATGTCATTTGAGCACTCATCGGAGACTTTTGTGCCATTTTTAGGGTTTCTACATGCTGCCGGTGGTCATTTCACAAAAATACTCGGGTCTCCCATAGGATAACATTGGGCTCGGTGCTCGGGCCGAGTACACGAGTATCTTGGGAGGCTCGGCCCGAGCTTCGAGCACCCGAGCTTTTTAGTACTCGCTCATCACTACTAATAAACCTAAAAAATAAAAATAAATTGAATAAAAATCATGAATGTTGTGTTATAACAGGAAATTCGGTGTAAGAATGAATATCCGGGATGAGAGTTCAGCGAATGAGTTATAGAAATTGTTACAAAAAGGAGTGTGTACGGTTTATGCGTAAATTTTCAGAATGCGTACATGAAAATTATATGTATGTGAGAATGTCCCCCATGCTTTGTAAAAAGTTATTTATGAAAATGTAAATAAAATATATAAAAATGCCTAATTATTTATAATTTATGAGAAAGATATATATGTATGGAAGAATGTTATAAGGTGTCCAAGAACCATAAAGAAAAAGGGTGCATATATAATGTTAGAGGTCTAGAGTTCCACCAGGCTATATCACCCCTAAAGAAATAGAAAGAAGACCTTACTACCTGTGTACCCCAAAAAAAGCTATATTTCTTAGCCAGGATTATGGTGGAGATATGCACAAGTGAAATAAGAATATAAAGTAATACAATAAGATTATAAAACCAATATGTGTGCATTCATGCACCACCCGGTACGCTACCCTTGCCAAATTGCTCACTCTAGATCCCCACACGATCCATGAAGCCGTTCCCCCGGTCACACCGCCTGCTGCCGGTTCCCACTCATCCCTGGGGGAGTTAGGCGAGTGGTATCGAGAGCTACATGTCGGCACTGATGATACCCCCATACACCACAAGGAAGGGGTATACCGGGTGGTACAGGAGTATGAGCGGGTTTTTAGCAAGCACCCTCTAGATTTTGGGCAGATTAAAGGGGTTCAACACCACATCCCTACCGGTACACACTCCCCTATTAAAGAGAGATACAGGCCTATTCCCCCTGCGCACTACCAATGCTCCAAAGACATGTTGAGGAACATGAAGGAGGCAGGGGTTATTAGGGACAGCTGTAGTCCCTGGGCCGCTCCGTTGGTGCTGGTTAAGAAGAAGGATGGCACCATGCGGATGTGTGTGGATTACCGGAAGATTAACCAGATAACGCATAAGGATGCTTACCCTCTGCCCCGCATCAAAGAGTCCCTGGCCTCGCTGAGAACCGCTAACTACTTCTCCACCCTTGACCTCACCAGCGGGTACTGGCAGGTGGCCGTGGCACCGGAAGACCGAGAGAAGACTGCCTATGGGACCGTTTTGCTGTACTTGGATGATGTGATTGTGTACTCACAGACGTATGAAGCCCACCTGGAGCACCTAGCCGAGGTGTTCGCGTCCCTTGCCAAGTATGGGATGAAGTTGAAGCCCTCAAAGTGTCATCTGCTGAAACCCAGAGTGCAGTACCTAGGACATGTGGTTGGTGCGGAAGGTGTCGCCCCCAACCCCGAGAAGATCACCGCCATCCAAGACTGGCCGAGACCGACCACAGTGAGGGAAGTGAGGCAGTTTCTGGGCCTGGTGGGATATTACCGTCGCTTCATTAAGGGGTACACAAAGATGGCTGCCCCCATGCAAGACCTCCTCGTAGGACAGACCAAGGGTGGTAGATCCCTAGTAGCCCCATTGGTGTGGGAAGAAAAGCATGAGGAATCCTTCCGCCAGCTGAGAACAGCCCTGACCGGAGAGGAAATCCTAGCGTACCCTGACTACAGCCGCCCATTCATCCTCTACACCGACGCCAGCAATGTGGGCTTGGGGGCTGTTCTATCCCAGGTCCAAGACAGAAGGGAAAAGGTAATAGCTTATGCTAGCCGAAAACTCCGACCGACTGAGAGGAACCCTGAGAACTACATCTCCTTCAAGCTTGAGCTCTTGGCACTGGTGTGGGCTATCACCGAGCGGTTCCGCCATTACCTGGCAGCAGCCAAGTTCACCGCGTACACAGACAATAACCTGCTGACCCATCTAGATACGGCCAAGCTGGGCGCGTTGGAGCAGCGGTGGGTGACCAGGTTAGCCAACTACGATTTCACCATCAAGTACCGGGCCGGCCGTACCAACGTCAATGCCAATGCACTCTCCCGGATGCCCCACCTGTCGGAAGAGGGGCCAGAGGATGATGACCTCGAAGAGATCGAGTTGCCTGCATTTCACCGGCCATTCACTGAGAAGGTGCACGTCTACCAACAACGGGTGAACCTGGATCCGCTGCCCCGACAGGACTGGCAGGAAGCTCAGGACCAGGCACCTGCTGTCCGCCTGGTCAAGACTCTAGTGGAACAGGGTTCTGCTGGGATAGACCCTGCTGCCCCTGCCGAAGCCCAACGTCTGTGGCAAGAACGGACCCGGCTATACCTACACCAGGGGAAGTTGTATCGCGAGCTGATTAATCCAAAGACTCACGAGAAGATCCGCCAGCTGGTGATTCCCCAGGCTAACGTGCCCACCGTCCTGCAAGCATACCATGATGGTGCAGTGCACTTCGGGTGGAAGAAGCTAGAGATGTTGTTAAGAGAGCGGTTCTATTGGAGTGGAATGCGGGAATCTGTGGAGGCCTGGTGCCGAGAATGTGGCCCTTGCGCATTGAGAAGGAAGGACGAGGCCAGCCAGAAGGCACCCCTACACCCGATCATTACACACCAACCGCTGGAGCTGGTTGCCCTTAACCATGTAAAGCTCACCCCCAGCCGAAGTGGGTACACCTACGCTCTGACCATCGTAGACCACTACTCGAGGTTCCTGGTGGTTGTCCCAGTTAAGAACTTAACCGGCCGCACCGCTGCTAAGGCTTTCCAGGCTTATTTCTGTTGACCGCATTGGTACCCGGAGAGGGTGCTTACCGACCAGGGTCCGGCCTTTGAAGCAGAGGTATTCCAGGAATTCTGCCAGTTGTACGGCTGCAAGAAAATCCGGACCACGCCTTACCACGCCCAAACCAATGGCATTTGTGAAAAGATGAACCACTTGGTCCTGGGCCTCCTCAAGACGTTACCACTGGAAGAGCGGAACCTGTGGCTGGAGAAGCTACCTGACCTGGTCGATATGTACAACAACATCCCTTCCAGCTCTACGAAATGCACTCCAGCATACCTGATGAGAGCTCGTCCCGGCCGGCTACCAGTGGATCTGGAAATGGGCTTGGAAGCTTCAGAAGCACTCCTGTCGACAGCTGAATGGGACACTCGGCGGAGGACACAGTACCGACAGGTCCAGGAGTATGTTGAAAAGAACTTGTGCCAGAGTCGGGGACAATAGGAGCAGTGCTTCAACAAGAAGGCGCCTGCCGGTTCCTTCCAACCTGGGGATGTAGTGCTGAAGCGGAAAAGAAGGGCCCACAAGCTGGATGATCAATGGGAAAAAACCCCGTATGTAGTCCAGCCCACAGGATGGGAGAATGGGAAGGCCTACCAGATCAGCCGTGACCAGGGGGGGACTTTGGCCACGGTTTCCCGAGACCACCTGAAGAAGTGCCCACCAGCATTGAGAGTAGCGGATGAGGCTCCAGTTCCCAGTCCAGTGGAGAAGGAAAAAGAGGTAATCCACACCATGATGGGTGATTTTCCAGCAGACTGGCCTACACAGAACGGTGCGGTGATCCTTCCAGTGATACTGTTCCCACAACCCGTGGATGAAGAAATGATGGAAACGGTTAACCGCGAGCCAGTGCCCAGGGATGTACCTGTACCCAGCTCCCCTACGCCTCCGCCTGCCCCACATGATAGCAGGGAGGAGGAACTGACTGTTCCCTCTGCCCCACTGCCTGTCACCACTGACACCGGACCCCGAAGGTCCACTCGCCCCAACCTAGGTAGACCCCCACTTAGGTACAGGGAAACTACTCTTTAAAAGGGGGGGGGCTTTATGTGTTGAGTGTACCAGTTTGAAAGTTTTAAATGATAAGTAAAGATGATCAACCAAAGAAGTTTACCTGATTGAACCGTGATTAAACCGGCCGTTGCCGGCAACTGTTGTCCCCGTAGGGACTGTGCAACCATTGCGTAAGGAACTGCTTACGGACAAGCCCGAGAACTTGCAGGGCAACCACAAACTTAGTGCAATGTAAATAAAAATGTTTGTTGGCTTGACACCGTTACCGTCTCCGGAGAGGCTGATTTGGGAGGATGGGCCTGGAGGAAAGGGATGGCCTAGGCCCGCCACTACCGTAACCGGTGGCGATCCTCCGGGGGTTCAGGGGTCCCCTTGGACGTGGGCCCCCTGAAAGAGACAGAACCCGCTCGGGCAACTTGGTGCTGGACTGGGGTCAAGGGGTGCTGCCCGCTTCTTAGGGGCAGCATCAGGGCCAGGTTGTTTGGGTGGGAGAAGAGCGGAAGCTGTACCGTTGTAAAATGTTTATGATGCTTTTACATGTTTTACCGTTTTATTCTTTTTCAGTTGTGAAAATAAAACCGGTGATGGACGGGCAGCCCGCGGACGGTCTGCATTTTACTATAGGGGAATGTGGCGCCCTGGACAAGCCAGGTCGTCACAGGTACTACACCAACACACTCTACACTCCGGCTAGGCACACCGAAGCTAAACACAAATCCTAGTTGCCTTCCTCCAGGGGCTGATGTCCACACCAGGGGGTGGGCCAGGCGGTTGATCCCACCCACCGAGGAGTTCACAGTCCTGGAGGCGGGAAAAGGAGTCAGATTAGAGATCAGTTTTGGAGTTAGAGAAGTGAAGAGGAGAGGAGACTGACCGTGTCCGGGTGTGTGGCCCGGGCACTCAGCAAGGTTGGCAGACGGTGGTGACCTTCTGCAGGAGAGGCTGATTGGAGTGAACCGTACGGACCGGGGATGGGCGGTGGCCCGCCGGTACCAGATCGGGGAGTGAAGAGAAGCCAGCACCATCCGGCAGGGCCTACGGACCCCGACCAGGCTAGGAGTCGCCGTAAAACCGGTCAAATCCGTTAGCGACAGGAACCTCCAGGGTTTCCCAGCAGTCAAGACCCGATTGAAGGCAACAGCTCACACCGTAGAGGGAAGCACAGTCACCGCCAAGGCTACAGTTCCCAGGGCCAGAGCCTGCGGGCAAAAGGGGCTCCCTCAGCATCCATCCAAGCTGGGGAGCGGGTTACCGGTGGGAAGCCCGCTAGATTTTGGGGGAATAAAAGGGGTCCAACACCACATCCCCACAGGTGCACACCCACCCATCAAAGAGAGCTATAAGCCAATACCACCTTCACATTGCCAGTGTACCAAGGACATGTTGAGCAACATGAAGGCGGCTGGGGTTATCCGTGACAGTTGTAGCCTTTGGGCAGCTCTGTTGATCCTGTTAAAAAAGAAGGACGGCACCACTCCCCGTATTGAGGAATCGCTAGCTGCATTGAGAACTGCAAATTATTTTTCTACCCTTGATCTCACTAGTCACTATTGGCAAGTGTCCGTTGCTGAGGCAGACCGGGAGAAGACCGCCTTCGCCACCCCTATGGGTCTCTGCGAGTTCAAAAGCATGCCCTTCGAGCTGTGCAATGCGCCAGGAACCTTCCAGAGGCTGATGGAATGCTGCTTGGGACAAGATTTTAGGGTGTATAAAAAGGGAGATTAGATCCCGTGATCCCAACGTATTGTTACACCTCTATAAATCACTTGTAAGGCTACATCTGGAATATGGGAACCAGTTTTGGGCTCCACATTTTAAAAAGGACATTCAGAAGTTAGAGTCAGTTCAAAGGTGGGCAACTAGACTACTACAAGGAATGGAAGGCCTCCCATATGATGACAAGTTGAAAAAGTTATTAAGTGATTATTGGCTGCAATGGGGCTTTCTGGCTGGTGCCAGCCTCTTTTCTTAGCACACAGGAACCACAATCCCTACACCATGCTTCAATGGATTCTCTCATCCCAGCCCAGTAAAACTACATATTTTACACAGTCATAAGCAGCCAAAAGGGATCTATTCTATTCAATTGCAAATGATCTAGATAAGACTGAGAATAAGATACTGCACGGGACATAGCAGAGTTGGTCAAGTTGAGTGGAGATGAGTTTGCTATTTGGCACAGCTTTTTGCATCAATAAAGCAAGTAAAAGGTGTGAAAGATAAAAAAAAGGGTGAAAGTGTGAAAAGTGAATTGGCCAAATTGAGGTACATATAAAGTTTTTGCTTTCTTTCAATTCACTAATGGGGCTCATTTGAATCAGGTGAATTGAGTTCTGCTTTTGGAAACTGGGTTAAGAAGGGGTGCACCGGTCCTGGAGGTACTGCAATACCAGGTCAATGCGTGGAGTGGACAGAGCAAGATTTTTTCCATCTCCTTGTTCTAAAAATCCATTTAATATATGGTCCCCAGAGAGGGGACGTATCAGATATTAAACTGATAAGAACAGATTTAATTTTTTTTTTTTTCTGTTTATCAGTAGGACTTCAAAATAACAAAGGTGATCGCCTCCCGTTGCCTGGGAACCGTCCAGGCACAAGAGGGCTATGTGTCACCAGAAGGCGCACACACTTCCTCAAGGCCGGCAGACGTGCAATCCCAGGCACCTTCCAGTACCGACCAAGGTAGCGTCCTCCGAAACTACACTTGATCTTAGCCAAAAGGCCGAGAAGCTATAACCCGAATTGGTTACGGCCTTGAGTGGCACCCTGGCCTATACCGGACACATCTTAGGGAGAGGGAGACAAACCCACGCCTACAGAAGACATTTTGTCACCCAAGCCAACCCTTGAAAAGGCTGTTTTGCAGAGCAAAAACAAGAAGAATGGTGCTTTTTGCAGCCGCCGCCCACTGCAATGAATCTGAATAACTCCTCCTTTTGGACACAAGCACCTCCCCTCCCCCTTGCAGTCTTTCCAATTCATGATACAAAAAGACGGACGGACAGGACAGGACAGGACAGGCTGCCTGACTTTCCGTCACTGCCACCCTTTGCCATCCTTGCCCGTAGAAAGCCCTTTCATCATCCCCAAACCCTAATCTTTTCCCTTCCCTTCCCAGATGCGTCTCACTCCCTTTCATTAGGAAGTGAGCGCAGCCTTTTCTCCGTTCTGCACATGCGCGACGTTAAACACAAATGCGCAGGCGTGCGTTCCATTACCCTCACTGCATTCCACTCCCATACAGGAAGTGGGCGCAGCTATTACTACGGTCGCACATAAAAGAACCCACGGCCACCACTGCACATAGCTGACTCCACCACAGGACACCCACTTCTACACCAACGCAGGTAAGACAGGATCGGCACCTCTATGCTCCCGTTACAATCAGGCTCAGTCACCATGTGATAACGCTCTCAACTCTTTAGTTGCAGGCTCCTCTTGCTTCACCTCCACTGGCTGTGCTGCCATTTCCTCTCCCACCTGGAAGGTATACTTTATTCCACTATTTTCCTGTTTCTCTATTCCCCCTTTTCCCATAACCTACTTTTATCTGCATTTGTGGGGTATCTATATGCTGTTTACATCATAGTTTTATTCATTAATATGGAAGGGAAGAGTGCCCATGAGAGTGTTGAACTGCGGAGAGCAAGAGATTAAGCTGCTCCGATTTGCCACCATTGATAAGCTGTTCTCAGTAGATACACATGCTATCCAAACAGCAGCATCCACCATTGCTTCAGGCCACCCATTCAGTGACAGCTCACCAAGTCAGCCAGAGGAGTGGTGTAAGGAATTACACGTAGGCACTGACTCCACACCTTCACATCACAAGAAGGGGGTCTACAGGCTAGTGCAAGAATACGAGCAAGTCTTCAGCAAACATCCGCTAGACTTTTGAAGAATAAAAGGGGTCAAACACTACATCCCCACAAGTGCACACCCACCCATCAAAGAGAGATATAAGCCAAAACTACCTGCACATTACCAGTGTACCAAGGACATGTTGAGCAACATGAAGGAGGCTGGGGTTATCCGTGACAGTTGTAGCCTCTGGGCAGCTCCGTTGGTATTGAGGAATAGCTAGCTGCATTGAGAACTGCAAATTATTTTTCTACCCTTGATCTCACTAGTCGCTATTGGCAAGTGTCCGTTGCTGAGGCAGACCGGGAGAAGACCGCCTTTGCCACCCCGATGGGTCTCTGCGAGTTCAAAAGCATGCCCTTCGAGCTGTGCAATTTGCCAGGAACCTTCCAGAGGCTGATGGAATGCTGCTTGGGACACCGAAACTTTGAAACGGTACTGCTATACCTTTATGATGTTATTGTTTATTCTAAAGCAAACAAGATTTTAGGGTGTATAAAAAGGGAGATTAGATCCGGTGATCCCAACGTATTGTTACCCCTCTATAAATCACTTGTAAGGCCACATCTGGAATATGGGGTAAAGTCCTGAGCAGGTTGATAACCATTGGTTTGAGCATGGTAGGGTGTAGTGCGCATCTTCCTGCATCGGTAAAAGCTGCAGAAGTCCTTGAAGATTTCCGCTTCAAAGGCTGTGCCTTGATCTGTGAGGACTCTCTCTGAGTAGCCATGAGGTCTGCATAAGTGTGCTTGGAAGACCTTCGCTGCAGTATGGGCCATTAGATCTTTGACTTGTACCACAACCATAAATCTCGAGTAGTTGTCTACCATCGTAAGTGCATACGTGAGCTCGCCTCGATATTCTGCAACAAAACTCCCTTTTTCGATTTCAGTTTCAGCAAACACTCCTCTTCCTGTAGAAAATATTTATCATTACCTAAGACAGTCATTCTAATGCATGACAATATTAAGGCAATTTAGTTAAAACTTGTTTTAACTCACCTTTAAGGGGATTGATGTATTTCATGGTCAATCCAGGTTTGTCAGTGATGGCACTGACATAATGTATGGCGTCTTTTTCGGGCGTTATCCTTTGCCTTTTCATTGTGAAAATCCAGTTGCCTATATCAAAGCAAATTCTACTACTTGTAAAGTATGCAGAAAATGAAATGTAGAACATATAACATCAACTGCTTAGGAACGCATCATAGGTTAGTACTTAAAAGGATATTGTCATGTTCTAGTCATAATGCAAGCTGGACATTTTTCATGTTACCCTGTAATCGCCGGCCTGTTCTAATGCTCACAAGCCAAGATATAGGCTCAGCTGCTACGGCTTCCCTCTGCCTTCTGAATGAAACTTGAATATGTCTGGGTCACTGTGTATATAGCAGGTGCTCAGAAAAAATAAGAGTCAATTCAATAGAAATAGCTCTGGCACACTATAGTGATCAATAACGTAAGAAAGGAACTCTTGGAATGCTGAAAATTCTTTATTTGTGCAAAAGGATAATTCATCCAACGTTTCGACCTTGTTTTTAGGTCTTTATCAAGGATAAAGTTATCTAAGATCATAAAGGGTTACAAAACCATATAAACACGTAATTAGTACATAGTACAACATAACAGTACAATATATTGCTACTTGAGAGTACAATGGGTCAAATGACCATGATGCACATACAAAAAATTTTTCCAAAGCCATTGTGAAAACATTTGTACTGAGGAAAGAAAATTTCCACATGACCTATCTGGAGAAACATTCTGGATCAAACAACCAAAAATAGTCAAGCAGGTAAATACACACCTATATGGATAACAGGATGATATGTGTTCAATTGTATAGCGTCATTGCCATTAAGGTACAAATGGAAAACTTGCAATCCTATATAGTGAAGGAAATGAACACATATCATATCAAAGAACACAGGAACATGGGTGTGAGAAAAACCTCAATGTTTATACTTTGTTCTTTATAATGGTGTGAACATGTATATGTCTCAGTACCTTATGCACTTGAGAATTCTAGTGAGTAGATCATGAAAGCCTATTTCAGAACTGGAATCGGTAAATAATTGTAGGTGGAATCTAAATGAAAAGATGGTACAAGTGTTATCATGACACGTGGGCTATAACACAATGGACCGTGTGACAAAGAAGAAAGGAGAGAAAGAAGAGGAAGAAAATGCAACTACCTGTAACATTACGTGATAGTCACTGGTAAGTATCACTTGACAATTCAAGTGAAAAAGGATTCCTTTATTAAAGGGTTCTCAGTCGCCTCAGGATCATGAAATACTAGGGTAAATGATATGAGAATGGGTAAGAAGCACCACTAAAGGAAATATGAGATGCAGGACATATATCTATAAACCCCTGAACTACATGATAGAAATAAAAAGAAGAAAAAAGAAAAAAAAGAAGAAAGAAGAAGAACACATAGAATGCGGAAAGAGAATGGGTACAACTACCTGAGTTACTGCAGGGAGGCCCCTGGTTGGTATTGTGAGGGTTAGTGGAATTCCTTCACTGAAGGGTTCTCAGTTGCCTCAGGTTCGTGAAAAATGCTATAGACAAATAATGCCCGGAGAAAAGGGGTTCATATACAGCGAATAATGGTAATACAAGGTACATGTGTCACATGTAATAGTATATATATATATATTGTACTAAGCTCTACACCAGAAATAGAAAGTAGTCCCTCTGCCTTCTGTCTAGGTGCCCTGAGTTATGTCTTGTAAACTGTCACAGGGACCCAGACACACATGTGTAGTAGGGGAATATCCCTGCTGAGATGCCAGTGCTAGAGCACTCGTTTGCTGTGGAGTTGAACGCTATGTGAGCAGTTCTTACCTTCAATGAGCAGAAGTCTCTTTTTTCAGATTTCAATATCTCTGTGGGTATCTGGCAGAAATATGGAATACTCTTTACTGCTAAGACCCTGTACACCACTCCCACTAAAGGGGGCTTTACACGCTGCGACATCGCTAATGCGGAGTCGTTGGGGTCACGGAATTTGTGACGCACATCCGGCCGCATTAGCGATGTTGCTGCGTGTGACACCGATGAGCGATTTTGCATCGCTGCAAAAACGTGCAAAATCGCTCATCGGTGACATGGGTCTCCATTCTCGATTATCGTTACTGCAGCAGTAACGATGTAGTTCGTCGCTCCTGCGGCAGCACACATCGCTCCGTGTGACACCGCAGAAACGAGGAACCTCTCCTTACCTGCCTCCCAGCCGCTATGAGGAAGGAAGGAGGTGGGCGGGATGTTCCGGCCACTCATCTCCGCCCCTCCGCTGCTATTGGGCGGTCGCTCAGTGATGTCGCTGTGACGCCGCACGGACCGCCCCCTTAGAAAGGAGGCGGTTCGCCGGTCACAGCGACGTCGCCGGGCAGGTAAGTATGTGTGACGGGTCTGGTCGGTGTTGTGCAGCATGGGCAGCGATTTGCCCGTGTCGCGCAACAGATGGGGGCGGGTATCCACACTAGCGATATCGGGACCGATATCGCAGTGTGTAAAGTAGCCTTTAATAAACTGTGTAAAGGATTTTAAGTAAAAATCCACAATAAACCAGCGCTAGATGGGTTTTTATAATTTTATTAATAGACCACAAATAAAAAATTTTTTGCTATCCTTGTTTCAAGACAGAGTATTTGATAATATACAATACACTGATTTTTACTAAAACCAAGGACCACATAAAACAAGGACCACATAAAATAAAAAATGAAAGTAATGAGAATAAAATTATTTTGTATAACCAATTAACTTCGAGGTGATACAATATTCACATTGATTTAGTTTTACCAGTCTAATGTAATGCCCCGGCCGGTGGCATATATTTTGTTTGGTTAATAATTTAGACTTATACAATGAAAGATGTACTATACCACCCCTGGCTAACTTACAAGTTTTAAGTTGTACAATATAAGTTTGCGACGTTATATTCATATATAGGAAGGCAAACAATATTGGCAATTTAGTGGCACCCACCATACGTAATCTTACAGCACCTAATAAGGGAGGATTATTTGGCCTGAAAGGTTTTTTTCCATGCAAAAGCTGTATAGTATGTAAGAATACAAAAAATATTTCACGGAAATCATTCTTACAGGGGCAGTCAGAAGTCATGATTAGAGAATTTATTACATGTCAATCAAAGGGAGTAGTATATTGCATTCAATGTCCCTGTCAGAAAAAATACATTGGGAGAACTATTAGACCCCTATGGAAAAGGGTGGGTGAGCACATTAGAAGTGTTAAAAATAAATGTACTAAGCACCCCCTATCCAGACATTATGTGTTAAAACATGGAGGGTCCTTTAACCCCTTCACGACCATGGACGGATCTTTCCGTCATGGATCGTGTCCCGGTAATCCCCGCCCCCTGCCGCGGGCAGGCGGCGTGGATCGGCACACATATCAGCTGTTTTCAACAGCTGACATGTGTGCCTACATGTTCCGAGTGGAATCGCATTCCACCCGGAACATTAACCCCTTAGATCTCGCTGCCAAAGTCTGGCAGCGAGATCTATATGCGCGCGGCCATCTTTTTTTCTTACCACCGCCCCCTCCGGACGTCACGTGAGTGATCACGTGACGTTCGGTGGTTGCCATCGTAGCACAGGGTCATGTGATGACGCCTGGTGCTAAGAAGTTTCACTTTCATTCTTCCTCGGCACGGAGCAGAGGAAGAAAGAAAGTGACTATTTCTGCTGATTACAGCGGTATAGCTGTGATCAGCAGATAGCGATCAGCAATCGGATTGCTGATCGCTATAGCCCCCTAGGGGGACTAGTAAAATAAAATAAAAAAAGTAAAAAAAAGTTTTAAAAAATTAAAAAAAAAACAAAAAACCTAAAAGTTCAAATCACCCCCCTTTCCTCCCATTGAAAATTAAAGGGTTAAAAAATAAATAAATATACACATATTTGGTATCGCCGCGTTCAGAAATGCCCGATCTATCAAAATATAAAATCAATTAATCTGATTGGTAAACGGCGTAGTGGCAAAAAAATTCCAAACGCCAAAATTACGTTTTTTGGTCGCCGCAAGTTTTACGCAAAATGCAATAACAGGCGATCAAAACGTAGCATCTGCGCAAAAATGCTACCATTAGAAACATCAGCTCGAGACGCAAAAAATAAGCCGTCACTGAGCCATAGATCCCAAAAAATAAGAACGCTACGTGTTTTGGAAAATGGCGCAAAACGTGCGCCACTTTTATTGGACAAACTTGTGAATTTTTTTTAACCCCTTAGATACAAGTAAACCTATACATGTTTGGTGTCTACAAACTCGCACCGACCTCAGGTATCATACCCACACATCAGTTTTACCATATAGTGAACACCGTGAATAAAACATCCCAAAAACTATTGTGCCATCACACTTTTTTTGCAATTTTTCCACACTTGGAATTTTTTTGCTGCTTTCCAGTACACCATATGGTAAAACTTATGGTTTCATTTAAAAGTACAACTTGTCCCGCAAAAAACAAGCCCTCATATGGCAAGATTGACGGAAAAATAAAAAAGTTACGGCTCTCGGAAGAAGGGGAGCAAAAAACAAAAACGCAAAAACGGAAAGTGCCCCGGGGCTGAAGGGGTTAAAGGATCCCAAGTATGGGGCGTACAAAAAATAACTAAGGATTGGAGAGGTGGCGATTTCATTAAAAAAATGTCACGAGCAGAAAGCCAATGGATTTTTGAATTGAACACCTTGAAACCATATGGACTCAATAATGATATAGAACTGTTTGCTTTTAATTAATTTATATTTTTATAGGTAGAGGAGTAATAGGTACTGATAATAATACGGAGAGAAGGAAAAAAAAAAAAAAAAAAAAAAATAAAGCGATTGTCATGGAGATATATGTGTATATATGCATAATATATATTAAAATTGGTGCTTCACTTGCCCAAGGTTGATGTAGATATAAGGGGCTTTTCATATTATAGCAAATTTATATTACACCTTTATGATGTCCTTTTGTTAAATTTATTGTTGAAAAAAAGCATATGCATATATACACATTGTCTTCCCAGTATATGATGATACAAGCAAGGCTATATATAGGTCTTTTTAGAAAAACCTTTAGAAAAACCTTTGCACATAATTATATTATATGGCTATTATGAACGGTCTTTCACAAATTGATATATGTAGTGGTCATTGAATGTTGGTTGAATTTAAACATTGTTTAATTTTATGCAAATTATAACCAATTAAATATATGCATAAATAGTGCTCCAGGCAACAGCTGAGTTATCCTTGAGGAAGGGGGCCGTTACACGCCCCCGAAACGCGCGTCGGATCAGGACTCTGTTTTTGCCTACCTCACCTGTGCGGTGATAACCTGCCAAGTAATCTCTCCCTCGTGTGGAATCAACCGGCTTCCACTGGACACGGTACGGATTGCCTGCTGGAGAGGTTGAGAGGTTACCGCTGACATTTCCTTTGTCTGCAACCAGGATACATTGGTACCTCCAGCGGTTCTGCATTGCTCGTTTGGAAGCGGATCGGAGCCTTGTGTGGTGCTAACCTGCCAAGCAACTTCCTCCTGTGTGGAATCAGTCAGCTGACACTGGATACGGTCTGGACTGCCCGCTGGAGAGGCTGAGTAGTTACCGCTGATCTTATTGTTGTCCGCAGCCAACATCTTGGTGCTTTCAGTGGCTTCGTACTGCTTGATTTCGAAAGTACATTTGGGAGAATACGGGACCGGCTGGTTTGTGGCCTTGTGAAGTGTTATAAAGGCTCTGTAAAGAGGGATGTCGGTAACCATACATCTCCCCCAGAGCCAGCACTAGTCGCGGCCACTGGCCTCAAAACGTCCGCTCTGGAAGTCTAACAGGTCAATCCTGTACATAGCGGTTCCAGCCTAATCAACGGAGAAATCCGGGGTGTTTTTTGCGGGTCAAGTTGTTGTGAGGTTTATTCCCCCAGGCCCTGGGGGCGAATATAACGTCGCAAACTTATATTGTACAACTTAAAACTTGTAAGTTAGCCAGGGGTGGTATAGTACATCTTTCATTGTATAAGTCTAAATTATTAACCAAACAAAATATATGCCACCGGCCGGGGCATTACATTAGACTGGTAAAACTAAATCAATGTGAATATTGTATCACCTCGAAGTTAATTGGTTATACAAAAGAATTTTATTCTCATTACTTTCATTTTTTATTTTATGTGGTCCTTGTTTTATGTGGTCCTTGGTTTTAGTAATAATCAGTGTATTGTATATTATCAAATACTCTGTCTTGAAACAAGGATAGCAAAAAATTTTTTATTTGTGGTCTATTAATAAAATTATAAAAACCCATCTAGCGCTGGTTTATTGTGGATTTTTACTTAAAATCCTTTACACAGTTTATTAAAGGCTACTTTACACACTGCGATATCGGTCCCGATATCGCTAGTGTGGATACCCGCCCCCATCTGTTGCGCGACACGGGCAAATCGCTGCCCATGCTGCACAACACCGACCAGACCCGTCACACATACTTACCTGCCCGGCGACGTCGCTGTGACCGACGAACCGCCTCCTTTCTAAGGGGGCGGTCCGTGCGGCGTCACAGCGACGTCACTGAGCGACCGCCCAATAGCAGCGGAGGGGCGGAGATGAGTGGCCGGAACATCCCGCCCACCTCCTTCCTTCCTCATAGCGGCTGGGAGGCAGGTAAGGAGAGGTTCCTCGTTTCTGCGGTGTCACACGGAGCGATGTGTGCTGCCGCAGGAGCGACGAACTACATCGTTACTGCTGCAGTAACGATAATCGAGAATGGAGACCCATGTCACCGATGAGCGATTTTGCACGTTTTTGCAGCGATGCAAAATCGCTCATCGGTGTCACACGCAGCAACATCGCTAATGCGGCCGGATGTGCGTCACAAATTCCGTGACCCCAACGACTCCGCATTAGCGATGTCGCAGCGTGTAAAGCCCCCTTTAGTGGGAGTGGTGTACAGGGTCTTAGCAGTAAAGAGTATTCCATATTTCTGCCAGATACCCACAGAGATATTGAAATCTGAAAAAAGAGACTTCTGCTCATTGAAGGTAAGAACTGCTCACATAGCGTTCAACTCCACAGCAAACGAGTGCTCTAGCACTGGCATCTCAGCAGGGATATTCCCCTACTACACATGTGTGTCTGGGTCCCTGTGACAGTTTACAGGACATAACTCAGGGCACCTAGACAGAAGGCAGAGGGACTACTTTCTATTTCTGGTGTAGAGCTTAGTACAATATATATATATATACTATTACATGTGACACATGTACCTTGTATTACCATTATTCGCTGTATATGAACCCCTTTTCTCCGGGCATTATTTGTCTATAGCATTTTTCACGAACCTGAGGCAACTGAGAACCCTTCAGTGAAGGAATTCCACTAACCCTCACAATACCAACCAGGGGCCTCCCTGCAGTAACTCAGGTAGTTGTACCCATTCTCTTTCCGCATTCTATGTGTTCTTCTTCTTTCTTCTTTTTTTTTCTTTTTTCTTCTTTTTATTTCTATCATGTAGTTCAGGGGTTTATAGATATATGTCCTGCATCTCATATTTCCTTTAGTGGTGCTTCTTACCCATTCTCATATCATTTACCCTAGTATTTCATGATCCTGAGGCGACTGAGAACCCTTTAATAAAGGAATCCTTTTTCACTTGAATTGTCAAGTGATACTTACCAGTGACTATCACGTAATGTTACAGGTAGTTGCATTTTCTTCCTCTTCTTTCTCTCCTTTCTTCTTTGTCACACGGTCCATTGTGTTATAGCCCACGTGTCATGATAACACTTGTACCATCTTTTCATTTAGATTCCACCTACAATTATTTACCGATTCCAGTTCTGAAATAGGCTTTCATGATCTACTCACTAGAATTCTCAAGTGCATAAGGTACTGAGACATATACATGTTCACACCATTATAAAGAACAAAGTATAAACATTGAGGTTTTTCTCACACCCATGTTCCTGTGTTCTTTGATATGATATGTGTTCATTTCCTTCACTATATAGGATTGCAAGTTTTCCATTTGTACCTTAATGGCAATGACGCTATACAATTGAACACATATCATCCTGTTATCCATATAGGTGTGTATTTACCTGCTTGACTATTTTTGGTTGTTTGATCCAGAATGTTTCTCCAGATAGGTCATGTGGAAATTTTCTTTCCTCAGTACAAATGTTTTCACTATGGCTTTGGAAAAATTTTTTGTATGTGCATCATGGTCATTTGACCCATTGTACTCTCAAGTAGCAATATATTGTACTGTTATGTTGTACTATGTACTAATTACGTGTTTATATGGTTTTGTAACCCTTTATGATCTTAGATAACTTTATCCTTGATAAAGACCTAAAAACAAGGTCGAAACGTTGGATGAATTATCCTTTTGCACAAATAAAGAATTTTCAGCATTCCAAGAGTTCTTTTCTTACGTTATTGATCACTATAGTGTGCCAGAGCTATTTCTATTGAATTGACTCTTATTTTTTCTGAGCACCTGCTATATACACAGTGACCCAGACATATTCAAGTTTCATTCAGAAGGCAGAGGGAAGCCTTAGCAGCTGAGCCTATATCTTGGCTTGTGAGCATTAGAACAGGCCGGCGATTACAGGGTAACATGAAAAATGTCCAGCTTGCATTATGACTAGAACATGACAATATCCTTTTAAGTACTAACCTATGATGCGTTCCTAAGCAGTTGATGTTATATGTTCTACATTTCATTTTCTGCATACTTTACAAGTAGTAGAATTTGCTTTGATATAGGCAACTGGATTTTCACAATGAAAAGGCAAAGGATAACGCCCGAAAAAGACGCCATACATTATGTCAGTGCCATCACTGACAAACCTGGATTGACCATGAAATACATCAATCCCCTTAAAGGTGAGTTAAAACAAGTTTTAACTAAATTGCCTTAATATTGTCATGCATTAGAATGACTGTCTTAGGTAATGATAAATATTTTCTACAGGAAGAGGAGTGTTTGCTGAAACTGAAATCGAAAAAGGGAGTTTTGTTGCAGAATATCGAGGCGAGCTCACGTATGCACTTACGATGGTAGACAACTACTCGAGATTTATGGTTGTGGTACAAGTCAAAGATCTAATGGCCCATACTGCAGCGAAGGTCTTCCAAGCACACTTATGCAGACCTCATGGCTACTCAGAGAGAGTCCTCACAGATCAAGGCACAGCCTTTGAAGCGGAAATCTTCAAGGACTTCTGCAGCTTTTACCGATGCAGGAAGATGCGCACTACACCCTACCATGCTCAAACCAATGGTTATCAACCTGCTCAGGACTTTACCCCATATTCCAGATGTGGCCTTACAAGTGATTTATAGAGGGGTAACAATACGTTGGGATCACCGGATCTAATCTCCCTTTTTATACACCCTAAAATCTTGTTTGCTTTAGAATAAACAATAACATCATAAAGGTATAGCAGTACCGTTTCAAAGTTTCGGTGTCCCAAGCAGCATTCCATCAGCCTCTGGAAGGTTCCTGGCAAATTGCACAGCTCGAAGGGCATGCTTTTGAACTCGCAGAGACCCATCGGGGTGGCAAAGGCGGTCTTCTCCCGGTCTGCCTCAGCAACGGACACTTGCCAATAGCGACTAGTGAGATCAAGGGTAGAAAAATAATTTGCAGTTCTCAATGCAGCTAGCTATTCCTCAATACAGGGGAGTGGTGCTGTCCTTCTTCTTTAACAGGACCAACGGAGCTGCCCAGAGGCTACAACTGTCACGGATAACCCCAGCCTCCTTCATGTTGCTCAACATGTCCTTGGTACACTGGTAATGTGCAGGTAGTTTTGGCTTATATCTCTCTTTGATGGGTGGGTGTGCACTTGTGGGGATGTAGTGTTTGACCCCTTTTATTCTTCAAAAGTCTAGCGGATGTTTGCTGAAGACTTGCTCGTATTCTTGCACTAGCCTGTAGACCCCCTTCTTGTGATGTGAAGGTGTGGAGTCAGTGCCTACGTGTAATTCCTTACACCACTCCTCTGGCTGACTTGGTGAGCTGTCACTGAATGGGTGGGCTGAAGCAATGGTGGATGCTGCTGTTTGGATAGCATGTGTATCTACTGAGAACAGCTTATCAATGGTGGCAAATCGGAGCAGCTTAATCTCTTGCTCTCCGCAGTTCAACACTCTCATGGGCACTCTTCCCTTCCATATTAATGAATAAAACTATGATGTAAATAGCATATAGATACCCCACAAATGCAGATAAAAGTAGGTTATGGGAAAAGGGGGAAGAGAGAAACAGGAAAATAGTGGAATAAAGTATACCTTCCAGGTGGGAGAGGAAATGGCAGCACAGCCAGTGGAGGTGAAGCAAGGGGAGCCTGCAACTAAAGAGTTGAGAGCGTTATCACATGGTGACTGAGCCTGATTGTAACGGGAGCATAGAGGTGCCGATCCTGTCTTACCTGCGTTGGTGTAGAAGTGGGTGTCCTGTGGTGGAGTCAGCTATGTGCAGTGGTGGCCGTGGGTTCTTTTATGTGCGACCGTAGTAATAGCTGCGCCCACTTCCTGTATGGGAGTGGAATGCAGTGAGGGTAATGGAACGCACGCCTGCGCATTTGTGTTTAACGTCGCGCATGTGCAGAACGGAGAAAAGGCTGCGCTCACTTCCTAATGAAAGGGAGTGAGACGCATCTGGGAAGGGAAGGGAAAAGATTAGGGTTTGGGGATGATGAAAGGGCTTTCTACGGGCAAGGATGGCAAAGGGTGGCAGTGACGGAAAGTCAGGCAGCCTGTCCTGTCCTGTCCTGTCCGTCCGTCTTTTTGTATCATGAATTGGAAAGACTGCAAGGGGGAGGGGAGGTGCTTGTGTCCAAAAGGAGGAGTTATTCAGATTCATTGCAGTGGGCGGCGGCTGCAAAAAGCACCATTCTTCTTGTTTTTGCTCTGCAAAACAGCCTTTTCAAGGGTTGGCTTGGGTGACAAAATGTCTTCTGTAGGCGTGGGTTTGTCTCCCTCTCCCTAATATGTGTCCGGTATAGGCCAGGGTGCCACTCAAGGCCGTAACCAATTCGGGTTATAGCTTCTCGGCCTTTTGGCTAAGATCAAGTGTAGTTTCGGAGGACGCTACCTTGGTCGGTACTGGAAGGTGCCTGGGATTGCACGTCTGCCGGCCTTGAGGAAGTGTGTGCGCCTTCTGGTGACACATAGCCCTCTTGTGCCTGGACGGTTCCCAGGCAACGGGAGGCGATCACCTTTGTTATTTTGAAGTCCTACTGATAAACAGAAAAAAAAAAAAATTAAATCTGTTCTTATCAGTTTAATATCTGATACGTCCCCTCTCTGGGGACCATATATTAAATGGATTTTTAGAACAAGGAGATGGAAAAAATCTTGCTCTGTCCACTCCACGCATTGACCTGGTATTGCAGTACCTCCAGGACCGGTGCACCCCTTCTTAACCCAGTTTCCAAAAGCAGAACTCAATTCACCTGATTCAAATGAGCCCCATTAGTGAATTGAAAGAAAGCAAAAACTTTATATGCACCTCAATTTGGCCAATTCACTTTTCACACTTTCACCCTTTTTTTTATCTTTCACACCTTTTACTTGCTTTATTGATGCAAAAAGCTGTGCCAAATAGCAAACTCATCTCCACTCAACTTGACCAACTCTGCTATGTCCCGTGCAGTATCTTATTCTCAGTCTTATCTAGATCATTTGCAATTGAATAGAATAGATCCCTTTTGGCTGCTTATGACTGTGTAAAATATGTAGTTTTACTGGGCTGGGATGAGAGAATCCATTGAAGCATGGTGTAGGGATTGTGGTTCCTGTGTGCTAAGAAGAGAGGCTGGCACCAGCCAGAAAGCCCCATTGCAGCCAATAATCACTTAATAACTTTTTCAACTTGTCATCATATGGGAGGCCTTCCATTCCTTGTAGTAGTCTAGTTGCCCACCTTTGAACTGACTCTAACTTCTGAATGTCCTTTTTAAAATGTGGAGCCCAAAACTGGTTCCCATATTCCAGATGTAGCCTTACAAGTGATTTATAGAGGTGTAACAATACGTTGGGATCACGGGATCTAATCTCCCTTTTTATACACCCTAAAATCTTGTCCCAAGCAGCATTCCATCAGCCTCTGGAAGGTTCCTGGCGCATTGCACAGCTCGAAGGGCATGCTTTTGAACTCGCAGAGACCCATAGGGGTCTGCCTCAGCAACGGACACTTGCCAATAGTGACTAGTGAGATCAAGGGTAGAAAAATAATTTGCAGTTCTCAATGCAGCTAGCGATTCCTCAATACGGGGAGTGGTGCCGTCCTTCTTTTTTAACAGGATCAACAGAGCTGCCCAAAGGCTACAACTGTCACGGATAACCCCAGCCGCCTTCATGTTGCTCAACATGTCCTTGGTACACTGGCAATGTGAAGGTGGTATTGGCTTATAGCTCTCTTTGATGGGTGGGTGTGCACCTGTGGGGATGTGGTGTTGGACCCCTTTTATTCCCCCAAAATCTAGCGGGCTTCCCACCGGTAACCCGCTCCCCAGCTTGGATGGATGCTGAGGGAGCCCCTTTTGCCCGCAGGCTCTGGCCCTGGGAACTGTAGCCTTGGCGGTGACTGTGCTTCCCTCTACGGTGTGAGCTGTTGCCTTCAATCGGGTCTTGACTGCTGGGAAACCCTGGAGGTTCCTGTCGCTAACGGATTTGACCGGTTTTACGGCGACTCCTAGCCTGGTCGGGGTCCGTAGGCCCTGCCGGATGGTGCTGGCTTCTCTTCACTCCCCGATCTGGTACCGGCGGGCCACTGCCCATCCCCGGTCCGTACGGTTCACTCCAATCAGCCTCTCCTGCAGAAGGTCACCACCGTCTGCCAACCTTGCTGAGTGCCCGGGCCACACACCCGGACACGGTCAGTCTCCTCTCCTCTTCACTTCTCTAACTCCAAAACTGATCTCTAATCTGACTCCTTTTCCCGCCTCCAGGACTGTGAACTCCTCGGTGGGTGGGATCAACCGCCTGGCCCACCCCCTGGTGTGGACATCAGCCCCTGGAGGAAGGCAACTAGGATTTGTGTTTAGCTTCGGTGTGCCTAGCCGGAGTGTAGAGTGTGTTGGTGTAGTACCTGTGACGACCTGGCTTGTCCAGGGCGCCACATTCCCCTATAGTAAAATGCAGACCGTCCGCGGGCTGCCCGTCCATCACCGGTTTTATTTTCACAACTGAAAAAGAATAAAACGGTAAAACATGTAAAAGCATCATAAACATTTTACAACGGTACAGCTTCCGCTCTTC
The DNA here is from genome assembly GCF_048569485.1 of Anomaloglossus baeobatrachus. Taxonomy (NCBI): domain Eukaryota; kingdom Metazoa; phylum Chordata; class Amphibia; order Anura; family Aromobatidae; genus Anomaloglossus; species Anomaloglossus baeobatrachus. The sequence continues at coordinate 328,936 of NW_027441905.1, forward strand.
TCCCACCCAAACAACCTGGCCCTGATGCTGCCCCTAAGAAGCGGGCAGCACCCCTTGACCCCAGTCCAGCACCAAGTTGCCCGAGCGGGTTCTGTCTCTTTCAGGGGGCCCACGTCCAAGGGGACCCCTGAACCCCCGGAGGATCGCCACCGGTTACGGTAGTGGCGGGCCTAGGCCATCCCTTTCCTCCAGGCCCATCCTCCCAAATCAGCCTCTCCGGAGGCGGTAACGGTGTCAAGCCAACAAACATTTTTATTTACATTGCACTAAGTTTGTGGTTGCCCTGCAAGTTCTCGGGCTTGTCCGTAAGCAGTTCCTTACGCAATGGTTGCACAGTCCCTACGGGGACAACAGTTGCCGGCAACGGCCGGTTTAATCACGGTTCAATCAGGTAAACTTCTTTGGTTGATCATCTTTACTTATCATTTAAAACTTTCAAACTGGTACACTCAACACATAAAGCCCCCCCCTTTTAAAGAGTAGTTTCCCTGTACCTAAGTGGGGGTCTACCTAGGTTGGGGCGAGTGGACCTTCGGGGTCCGGTGTCAGTGGTGACAGGCAGTGGGGCAGAGGGAACAGTCAGTTCCTCCTCCCTGCTATCATGTGGGGCAGGCGGAGGCGTAGGGGAGCTGGGTACAGGTACATCCCTGGGCACTGGCTCGCGGTTAACCGTTTCCATCATTTCTTCATCCACGGGTTGTGGGAACAGTATCACTGGAAGGATCACCGCACCGTTCTGTGTAGGCCAGTCTGCTGGAAAATCACCCATCATGGTGTGGATTACCTCTTTTTCCTTCTCCACTGGACTGGGAACTGGAGCCTCATCCGCTACTCTCAATGCTGGTGGGCACTTCTTCAGGTGGTCTCGGGAAACCGTGGCCAAAGTCCCCCCCTGGTCACGGCTGATCTGGTAGGCCTTCCCATTCTCCCATCCTGTGGGCTGGACTACATACGGGGTTTTTTCCCATTGATCATCCAGCTTGTGGGCCCTTCTTTTCCGCTTCAGCACTACATCCCCAGGTTGGAAGGAACCGGCAGGCGCCTTCTTGTTGAAGCACTGCTCCTGTTGTCCCCGACTCCGGCACAAGTTCTTTTCAACATACTCCTGGACCTGTCGGTACTGTGTCCTCCGCCGAGTGTCCCATTCAGCTGTCGACAGGAGTGCTTCTGAAGCTTCCAAGCCCATTTCCAGATCCACTGGTAGCCGGCCGGGACGAGCTCTCATCAGGTATGCTGGAGTGCATTTCGTAGAGCTGGAAGGGATGTTGTTGTACATATCGACCAGGTCAGGTAGCTTCTCCAGCCACAGGTTCCGCTCTTCCAGTGGTAACGTCTTGAGGAGGCCCAGGACCAAGTGGTTCATCTTTTCACAAATGCCATTGGTTTGGGCGTGGTAAGGCGTGGTCCGGATTTTCTTGCAGCCGTACAACTGGCAGAATTCCTGGAATACCTCTGCTTCAAAGGCCGGACCCTGGTCGGTAAGCACCCTCTCCGGGTACCAATGCGGTCAACAGAAATAAGCCTGGAAAGCCTTAGCAGCGGTGCGGCCGGTTAAGTCCTTAACTGGGACAACCACCAGGAACCTCGAGTAGTGGTCTACGATGGTCAGAGCGTAGGTGTACCCACTTCGGCTGGGGGTGAGCTTTACATGGTCAAGGGCAACCAGCTCCAGCGGTTGGTGTGTAATGATCGGGTGTAGGGGTGCCTTCTGGCTGGCCTCGTCCTTCCTTCTCAATGCGCAAGGGCCACATTCTCGGCACCAGGCCTCCACAGATTCCCGCATTCCACTCCAATAGAACCGCTCTCTTAACAACATCTCTAGCTTCTTCCACCCGAAGTGCACTGCACCATCATGGTATGCTTGCAGGACGGTGGGCACGTTAGCCTGGGGAATCACCAGCTGGCGGATCTTCTCGTGAGTCTTTGGATTAATCAGCTCGCGATACAACTTCCCCTGGTGTAGGTATAGCCGGGTCCGTTCTTGCCACAGACGTTGGGCTTCGGCAGGGGCAGCAGGGTCTATCCCAGCAGAACCCTGTTCCACTAGAGTCTTGACCAGGCGGACAGCAGGTGCCTGGTCCTGAGCTTCCTGCCAGTCCTGTCGGGGCAGCGGATCCAGGTTCACCCGTTGTTGGTAGACGTGCACCTTCTCAGTGAATGGCCGGTGAAATGCAGGCAACTCGATCTCTTCGAGGTCATCATCCTCTGGCCCCTCTTCCGACAGGTGGGGCATCCGGGAGAGTGCATTGGCATTGACGTTGGTACGGCCGGCCCGGTACTTGATGGTGAAATCGTAGTTGGCTAACCTGGTCACCCACCGCTGCTCCAACGCGCCCAGCTTGGCCGTATCTAGATGGGTCAGCAGGTTATTGTCTGTGTACGCGGTGAACTTGGCTGCTGCCAGGTAATGGCGGAACCGCTCGGTGATAGCCCACACCAGTGCCAAGAGCTCAAGCTTGAAGGAGATGTAGTTCTCAGGGTTCCTCTCAGTCGGTCGGAGTTTTCGGCTAGCATAAGCTATTACCTTTTCCCTTCTGTCTTGGACCTGGGATAGAACAGCCCCCAAGCCCACATTGCTGGCGTCGGTGTAGAGGATGAATGGGCGGCTGTAGTCAGGGTACGCTAGGATTTCCTCTCCGGTCAGGGCTGTTCTCAGCTGGCGGAAGGATTCCTCATGCTTTTCTTCCCACACCAATGGGGCTACTAGGGATCTACCACCCTTGGTCTGTCCTACGAGGAGGTCTTGCATGGGGGCAGCCATCTTTGTGTACCCCTTAATGAAGCGACGGTAATATCCCACCAGGCCCAGAAACTGCCTCACTTCCCTCACTGTGGTCGGTCTCGGCCAGTCTTGGATGGCGGTGATCTTCTCGGGGTTGGGGGCGACACCTTCCGCACCAACCACATGTCCTAGGTACTGCACTCTGGGTTTCAGCAGATGACACTTTGAGGGCTTCAACTTCATCCCATACTTGGCAAGGGACGCGAACACCTCGGCTAGGTGCTCCAGGTGGGCTTCATACGTCTGTGAGTACACAATCACATCATCCAAGTACAGCAAAACGGTCCCATAGGCAGTCTTCTCTCGGTCTTCCGGTGCCACGGCCACCTGCCAGTACCCGCTGGTGAGGTCAAGGGTGGAGAAGTAGTTAGCGGTTCTCAGCGAGGCCAGGGACTCTTTGATGCGGGGCAGAGGGTAAGCATCCTTATGCGTTATCTGGTTAATCTTCCGGTAATCCACACACATCCGCATGGTGCCATCCTTCTTCTTAACCAGCACCAACGGAGCGGCCCAGGGACTACAGCTGTCCCTAATAACCCCTGCCTCCTTCATGTTCCTCAACATGTCTTTGGCGCATTGGTAGTGCGCAGGGGGAATAGGCCTGTATCTCTCTTTAATAGGGGAGTGTGTACCGGTAGGGATGTGGTGTTGAACCCCTTTAATCTGCCCAAAATCTAGAGGGTGCTTGCTAAAAACCCGCTCATACTCCTGTACCACCCGGTATACCCCTTCCTTGTGGTGTATGGGGGTATCATCAGTGCCGACATGTAGCTCTCGATACCACTCGCCTAACTCCCCCAGGGATGAGTGGGAACCGGCAGCAGGCGGTGTGACTGGGGGAACGGCTTCATGGATCGTGTGGGGATCTAGAGTGAGCAATTTGGCAAGGGTAGCGTACCGGGTGGTGCATGAATGCACACATATTGGTTTTATAATCTTATTGTATTACTTTATATTCTTATTTCACTTGTGCATATCTCCACCATAATCCTGGCTAAGAAATATAGCTTTTTTTGGGGTACACAGGTAGTAAGGTCTTCTTTCTATTTCTTTAGGGGTGATATAGCCTGGTGGAACTCTAGACCTCTAACATTATATATGCACCCTTTTTCTTTATGGTTCTTGGACACCTTATAACATTCTTCCATACATATATATCTTTCTCATAAATTATAAATAATTAGGCATTTTTATATATTTTATTTACATTTTCATAAATAACTTTTTACAAAGCATGGGGGACATTCTCACATACATATAATTTTCATGTACGCATTCTGAAAATTTACGCATAAACCGTACACACTCCTTTTTGTAACAATTTCTATAACTCATTCGCTGAACTCTAATCCCGGATATTCATTCTTACACCGAATTTCCTGTTATAACACAATATTCATGATTTTTATTCAATTTATTTTTATTTTTTAGGTTTATTAGTAGTGATGAGCGAGTACTAAAAAGCTCGGGTGCTCGAAGCTCGGGCCGAGCCTCCCAAGATACTCGTGTACTCGGCCCGAGCACCGAGCCCAATGTTATCCTATGGGAGACCCGAGTATTTTTGTGAAATGACCACCGGCAGCATGTAGAAACCCTAAAAATGGCACAAAAGTCTCCAAAGAGTGCTCAAATGACATGGCAACAGCATGGGGAAGACCCCTTGAAGCATTTATCACTCAAAAGTCACAGCTGTGAATAATTTTGTCCGCGTTTTACGCCATTTTTACGGACTCACCAGAAAACCTTCCAAAATGACACCAAAATGATTTTTCATAGCGGAAATGTTAAGGGCACATACCCAATAGTGAGATAGAGCTAATGTATGTTACTTTTTGAGATCAATACATGAAAGATTTTACGTAAAACATTGTGTGGCACTCCGATGTCCCTGAGAAGAGACGTACATAAAGGCCTCTGAGTCTAATGTGCCCATTTTGAGGAACTGAGTCTTTGTAGTATTTTCCTTTGCCAGGGCAGTCCAAAATTGTGAGGTTCACCAATGCCCCTGCATACAGACGTGCATGATGGCCTGTAAACCTGAAGTGCCCATTGTAAGGAAGTGGGTCTATTGTAGTATAGCCCTTAGGCAGGGCAGCCAAAAATTGGGAGGCTCCACGTTGTCCCTGGATAGAGACGTGCATGAGGGCCTCAAAACATTAAGTGTCCAGTGTCAGGAAGTGGGTGTATTATAGTATAGCCCTTAGGCAGGGCAGCCAAAAATTGGGAGGCTCCACGTTGTCCCTGGATAGAGACGTGCATGAGGGCCTGTAAACCTGAAGTGCCCATTGGAAGGAAGTGGGTCTTTTGTAGTATAGCCCTTTGGCAGGGCAGCCAAAAATTGGGAGGCTCCACGTTGTCCCTGGATAGAGACGTGCATGAGGGCCTGTAAACCTGAAGTGCCCATTGGAAGGAAGTGGGTCTTTTGTAGTATAGCCCTTTGGCAGGGCAGCCAAAAATTGGGAGGCTCCACGTTGTCCCTGGATAGAGACATGCATGAGGGCCTCAAAACATTAAGTGTCCATTGTCAGGAAGTGGGTGTATTATAGTATAGCCCTTAGGCAGGGCAGCCAAAAATTGGGAGGCTCCACGTTGTCCCTGGATAGAGACGTGCATGAGGGCCTGTAAACCTGAAGTGCCCATTGGAAGGAAGTGGGTCTTTTGTAGTATAGCCCTTTGGCAGGGCAGCCAAAAATTGGGAGGCTCCACGTTGTCCCTGGATAGAGACGTGCATGAGGGCCTCAAAACATTAAGTGTCCATTGTCAGGAAGTGGGTGTATTATAGTATAGCCCTTTGGCAGGGCAGCCAAAAATTGGGAGGCTCCACGTTGTCCCTGGATAGAGACGTGCATGAGGGCCTCAAAACATTAAGTGTCCATTGTCAGGAAGTGGGTGTATTATAGTATAGCCCTTAGGCAGGGCAGCCAAAAATTGGGAGGCTCCACGTTGTCCCTGGATAGAGACGTGCATGAGGGCCTCAAAACATTAAGTGTCCATTGTCAGGAAGTGGGTCTTTTGTAGTATAGCCCTTTGGCAGGGCAGCCAAAAATTGGGAGGCTCCACGTTGTCCCTGGATAGAGACGTGCATGAGGGCCTCAAAACATTAAGTGTCCATTGTCAGGAAGTGGGTGTATTATAGTATAGCCCTTAGGCAGGGCAGCCAAAAATTGGGAGGCTCCACGTTGTCCCTGGATAGAGACGTGCATGAGGGCCTCAAAACATTAAGTGTCCATTGTCAGGAAGTGGGTCTTTTGTAGTATAGCCCTTTGGCAGGGCAGCCAAAAATTGGGAGGCTCCACGTTGTCCCTGGATAGAGACGTGCATGAGGGCCTCAAAACATTAAGTGTCCATTGTCAGGAAGTGGGTGTATTATAGTATAGCCCTTTGGCAGGGCAGCCAAAAATTGGGAGGCTCCACGTTGTCCCTGCATAGAGACGTGCATGAGGGCCTCAAAACATTGTTCCCATTGCAAAGGAGCGGGTCTCCTGTCGTTGTAATGTCCATTCTGCAAAGAATGGGCGAAAAAATTTACCACTGGGGGTATACCTGAAACAAAGGCCTAACTCTTGTAACGGTCATCATGGTGGCGCATGAGGAGAAGGAGGAGCAGTCCAGCGATTATCCAAAGTCCAGAAGTGTGTACCCATGGGTGACTGGAGGTACATGGCAAATTCCCGTTACAAACTTTAAATTCCGCTCTCATTTGCTGGTGGTGTGGTGAAGTCTGGCCCAATCCAACCCTTGTTCATCTTGATCAGAGTCAGCCTGTCAGCATTTTCAGTTGACAGGCGGGTGCGTTTATCTGTAATGATTCCACCTGCGGCACTAAAAACACGCTCTGACAAAACGCTAGCGGCAGGGCAGGCCAGGACTTCCAAGGCGTAGAGAGCCAATTCATGCCACGTGTCCACCTTGGATACCCAATAATTGTAAGGCACAGAGGAATGTCGGAGTACAGTTGTTCGATCTGCAAGGTACTCCTTGAGCATCTGGGCAAACTTAGGATTTCTTGTGGCACTACCCCGCACCTCAGGGGCTGTGGTACGTGAGGGGCTGAGAAAACTGTCCCACATCTTAAAGACTGTTCCCCTACCTCTGGCGGATTGGACTTGTGCCTCTCTCGGCTGTACGCCTTGGTTGTCCACTGATTCCTGACCTATGCCGCTAGCGTTTTGTGAGGGGAATGCTTTGCCTACTTCCGTGACTATGGCCTTCCGGAACTGCTGCATTTTGGTTGACCTCTCCGCCTCGGGAATAAGAGACATAAAGTTCTCCTTGTAGCGTGGGTCTAACAGTGTTACCAACCAGTAATGATTGTCGGCCAAGATGTTCTTAACGCGAGGGTCACGAGACAGGCAGCTTACCATAAAGTCAGCCATGTGCGCCAGACTCTTAACAGCCAGGACTTCAGTAGCCTGACCAACACGTTGACTGAACATGCTGTCCTCCTCCTCCTCCTCCTCCTCCTCCTCCTCATCTACCCTGTCCTCTGGCCAGCCACGCTGAACCGAGGATATGACTGGTGTGCATGTCATATCCTCAATTTGGCCGGAGATTTGCTCCATGTCTTCATCCTCCTCCTCGTCATAGTCCTCCACTGCACGTTGTGATGAGACGAGGCTGGGCTGTGTGTTATCACCCACACCCACTACTGTTTCTTGCTGCAACTCATCGCGCTCCGCCTGCAATGCATCATGTTTGGTTTTGAGCAGAGACCGTTTTAGAAGGCAGAGTAGCGGTATGGTGACGCTAATAATGGCGTCATCACCACTCACCATCTTGGTGGAGTCCTCAAAGTTTTGGAGGATGGTACATAGGTCGGACATCCATCTCCACTCCTCAGGTGTTAAATAGTGGCGGCTGGGGACCAAGTAACGTGGGACAGCTGCCGCCATCAGGTCGCGGAATGCTTCTGTCTCCACCAGCCTAAAAGGCAACATTTCCAGCGCAAGCAGTCGCGAAATGTTAGCATTTAGAACTGTGGCATGTGGGGTGTTGGCAATGTATTTGCGCCTGCGTTCAAAGGTTTGCTGAATGGATAACTGAACGCTGCGCTGGGACAAGGACGTGCTTGATGATGGTGTTATTTCTGAGTAGGCAACTGCAGGTGCAGGACCGGAGGAGGCTTGTTCGCAGGCAGCATGGACAGGGGATTGGCTCGCATGCACAACCAGCGAAGACGTAGCAGTGACATTAGCAAGCACTGCTCCTCGACTCTGTTGTACTTCCCACAAAGTCGGGTGCTTGGCTGACATGTGCCTGATCATGCTGGTGGTGGTCAGGCTGCTAGTTTTGGTACCCCTGCTGATGCTGGCACGGCAGGTGTTGCAAATGGCCTTTTTAGAATCATCTGGATCCAACTTAAAAAACTGCCAGACTCGGGAAGACCTAACATTTGTATAGGCACCTTGTGTCGTGTTGTTGTTCCGGGGAACGGTTGCCTGACTTCTGCCTGGAGCCACCACCCTGCTTCTTACTGCCTGTTGGGATGCTACGCCTCCCTCCCCCTGTGCACTGCTGTCCTCGCTCTGCATATCCTCCTGCCAGGTTGGGTCAGTTACTGGATCATCCACCACGTCGTCTTCCTCTTCCGCACCCTGCTCCTCCTCCTGACTTCCTGACAATTGTGTCTCATCATCGTCCACCCCTTGTTGAGACACGTTGCCAACTTCGTGAGAACGTGGCTGCTCAAATATTTGGCCATCTGTACATACGATCTCCTCATGACCCACTTCAACATGAGCTGGCGAGAGGCCAGAATGTGCGAATGGAAACGTGAACAGCTCTTCCGAGTGTCCAAGTGTGGGATCATTAATGTCCGAGGACGTGTACTCAGCCTTGTGGTAGGAAGGAGGATCAGGTTCTGAAATGTGCGGTGCAGTATCACGGCTACTGACACTTGACATGGTGGAAGACAGAGTGTTTGTGGTGGTGCCAATCTGACTGGAAGCATTATCCGCTATCCAACTAACAACCTGTTGACACTGGTCTTGGTTCAAGAGCGGTGTACTGCTGCGGTCCCCAAGAATTTGGGACAGGATGTGCGAGCGACTAGATGTGGCCCTTTGTTGTGGCAAAATTAGAGCTTGCCCACGACCTCGGCCTCTGCCTGCACCACCATCACGTCCACTTCCTTGTTCCTTGCCAACGCCCTTGCGCATTTTGCAATGCTGTGCTGACGTGTATTCACTAGACTTGGGCGTTATATCAAAGTTTGTGCAAATTGTGCACCTGTACGCTGCCACCGACAGGCACACACGTGCGGTTTTTAAATGCAAGCACGGACGCACTAAGAACCTAACAGGTTTTAGGAGCAAAAATTAATGACGAGAACTCTGACACTATCAGCCACTGCTGACTGACGTGTATTATACACTACACTTGTGCGTTATATAATAGTTTGGTAAAAACGCACACAAGTGCACCTGTACGCTGCCACCGACAGGCACACACGTGCGGTTTTTAAATGCAAGCACGGACGCACTAAGAACCTAACACAGGTTTTAGGAGCAAAAATTAATGACGAGAACTCTGACACTATCAGCCACTGCTGACTGACGTGTATTATACACTACACTTGTGCGTTATATAATAGTTTGGTAAAAACGCACACAAGTGCACCTGTACGCTGTCACCGACAGGCACACACGTGCGGTTTTTAAATGCAAGCACGGACGCACTAAGAACCTAACACAGGTTTTAGGAGCAAAAATTAATGACGAGAACTCTGACACTATCAGCCACTGCTGACTGACGTGTATTATACACTACACTTGTGCGTTATATAATAGTTTGGTAAAAACGCACACAAGTGCACCTGTACGCTGCCACCGACAGGCACACACGTGCGGTTTTTAAATGCAAGCACGGACGCACTAAGAACCTAACACAGGTTTTAGGAGCAAAAATTAATGACGAGAACTCTGACACTATCAGCCACTGCTGACTGACGTGTATTATACACTACACTTGTGCGTTATATAATAGTTTGGTAAAAACGCACACAAGTGCACCTGTACGCTGCCACCGACAGGCACACACGTGCGGTTTTTAAATGCAAGCACGGACGCACTAAGAACCTAACACAGGTTTTAGGAGCAAAAATTAATGACGAGAACTCTGACACTATCAGCCACTGCTGACTGACGTGTATTATACACTACACTTGTGCGTTATATAATAGTTTGGTAAAAACGCACACAAGTGCACCTGTACGCTGCCACCGACAGGCACACACGTGCGGTTTTTAAATGCAAGCACGGACGCACTAAGAACCTAACACAGGTTTTAGGAGCAAAAATTAATGACGAGAACTCTGACACTATCAGCCACTGCTGACTGACGTGTATTATACACTACACTTGTGCGTTATATAATAGTTTGGTAAAAACGCACACAAGTGCACCTGTACGCTGCCACCGACAGGCACACACGTGCGGTTTTTAAATGCAAGCACGGACGCACTAAGAACCTAACAGGTTTTAGGAGCGACAATTGCTGAGAAGTCTGACACTATCAGGACTGTTTTAGACTGTGTACACCAGCCCCAGATATGATGAAGGCTGGTATACGGTCACCACTAGGAATGGCTATATACCCTGCCTGCCTGCCTGCCTGCCTGTATACTGCTACAATAGTCCTGACAAGGACTCTTTTGGTCACTAGCCTGTATTCCAACCTGGCTATACCCTGCCTGTATACAGCAACAATAGTCCTGAGAAGGACTCTGCTACTGTACTCCGACCTGGCTATACCCTGCCTGCCTGTATACAACTAGAATAGTCCTGAGAAGGACTTTTGGTCACACTGTTTGCAGCCCTGCTACGGAAATAGCTATAAAGGGCCGCAAACCTTTCCCTGAAGCAGCGACCCTCTCCCTGCACTGACTGTCTGGATAGCTGTGAGCAGAGCACAGCGCGCCCGCCGGTATAAAGGCTCGGTCACGCTGTGCAGGCCGGCCAATCACTGCAATTCCACAACTAACAGGGCTGTGGCATTGCAGTGGTCTGCCAGCCAATCCCTGCATGAGGGCTGGCTCTCAAAAGAGCGCCAACATGCAGGGATGAAGACCACGAGTACAGCACGAGTATCGCGAGATTACTCGGTCCCCGTCGAGTAGACCGAGTACAGTGATACTCGTGCGAGTACCGAGTAGTAACAAGCATGCTCGCTCATCACTATTTATTAGTAAAATGGCTTACACTCCCCTTTTTTCCACTTTTTTCTTCACTACTTTTATAAAGAAATTTTTCCTTTCTTTATTCTTAATGCAATTTTATATAGCAACACCACCATTTTTTGCCACGAACATAATTTTTCTTGTCCGTCATCCCGTTCACCCTTACAGGGTTGTGGACAGATGCACTTGTCACTACACTTCTAAGACTCAATACAGGGTCTGGAGCTCAATGCTCCCTTTTTGTTTTTTTTTTCTTCTTTTTTTTCTTTTTTTCATTTTGTCCTTCTTCTTCTTCTTTTTCTGATTTTTGTCTCATAAAGCTGATGAAATTTGAAACACTATACCCCAGTGATTTTATAAATGTTTCTCAATATATCACTTGAGAACTTTTATGGCCGGTATTGTAACAGTTGACCATCCCGGCAGTATTTGAAATACAGCAGTCAGTCCTCTGACGTAGCTCCATATGTGTATATATAGAGGTTCTTCCTCCTTTGATTGCATACTGTTCTTTTTTTGCCCTGATGAAGGAGACAGTGATCTCTGAAACACATTGACCGGAAAAAAGAATAAAGAGATGAAATAATTAACATCAGTTTCCTTTGGTGACAGCGCGGCACGCACCCGATTTTCCTCCTATACGTTATTGCTCTTCTACTAGGGGCTGCGGCTGTCGCCATTTGTAACGTGCATTTAGGGGTTGTGACTGGCACAACCTTAAGAGGTGAGTGCAACTACTATTAATTATTTGTTACCTTACCAGGTAAGACCCTAATTTGTGCGTCTGCTCCAGAGTTATTTCCCTGATTATTATTATCTGACAGGCAGTGATTGATCCTGCATTCTCACCTTCCTCTCTGTTGCACATTCTTATTGTTCCTATATGCTCTCTATTTCCATCAGACTTTTTTTGTCCTTCGGTGGGGCTCTAACATATGTGCACCATTTATTATTTATTTTTATGGATTCCTTTCTTTTTTCATGCTAGCGTTCATTATGCAGTAGTCATTCATGATATATCTTATATTTGTGAATCCATTAGGGCTCTATATGTCTGGTGCATCACATTGGGTCTTTTCAGTGCACAATAGGCACCTTTTTCTGTTATGCTCTGCTGCCACCTTATGGACATCCTATCAGTGATGCCAGAAAAAAATGGACATGTCTCCGTGCAGCAATCACGGACACGCGGGTACGCCGCACGGAGACACGTGCAGTGAAAAATCACTGATGTGTGAGCAGACCCATTCATTATAATGGATCTGCGTATCTCAGTGATTCTGTTATGTTTAAAAAAAAGCACAAACGTACCAGAATCACTGACGTGTGAAACAGGCCTTATAGTGTTTTGATTTATGTATGTATTATACAACTTCTGTGGATCTTGTATGAGTGACTTTTCTTCATTTTATTGGATTGTTTTAAAATATTGAAATAAAGTCACGCTTCCTATGCATCCTTTTGTATTCTGATTGGCTACTATAATACAGTTTTTAGGCACTGAGATCGATACCAGAGGCATGGTCTTCCGCTTACCAGAGGATAAGCTCAAAAGGCTAAGGGACATAATAGAAGGGTTTAGTGCTGTTAATAAGGTGGCATTAAGATAAATGAAATATATCTTCTCGGTCTTCTCGTTTTCTTGCTGAGTTGTGCCAATGGACAGAGTTTTTTCTAGACATTTGCTATTGGAAACTCAGGGAACCAAAGCTCCTGGATAGAGTTGAGCGCGGTTCGTGGTTCGTGGTTCTCCAGTTCTAGGCTCGAGTGATTTTGGGGCATGTTCTAGATCGAACTAGAACTCGAGCTTTTTGCAAAAGCTCGATAGTTCTAGAAACGTTCGAGAACGGTTCTAGCAGCCAAAAAACAGCTAAATCATAGCTTGGTTTCTGCTGTAATAGTGTAAGTCACTCTGTGAATCAAACTATTATCAAATTTCAGTGTATAGTGTGCGTGAACAGCGCCTTCAGATCACTGCTGTTTCTATAATGGCGATCGCCATTTTTTTTTTTTTCCTTGTCTTCCTTCCCTAAGTGCGCGCGTCTTGTGGGGCGGGCCAGCATGTCAGCCAATCACAGACACACACACAGCTAAGTTGACTTTGAGCCAGAGAAGCAACGGCATGTGTGATAGGATCTGCATGTCACATGTCCCTGCATTATAAAACCGGACATTTTCTTCACGGACGCCATTATCTGCCTTCTGCGTCTTTGGTGTCAGACATCACTGTCGCAGCTCCGTCCTCCTGAGTCCTATAGCCGATACAGCTGTATGCGCTGCATACACAGCGTTAGACAGCATAGGGAGAGCACTTTATAGCAGTCCTTTTAAGGGCTCAAACCGGCAGGGTCAGAGAGCCATAGGTGACAGGTCCTGCAAACAGCAACAGCATCTGTGTAGCCAAGGTCAGGGATTTCCTCCCTGCATTTCACCATTAGGAGGGAATAGAAAGGCAGGCTTCCATTCCTCTACCCAGAGCACCACAATCCTGCCACTGTACCCTCCTGTCCTCTGCACACTCCAACTCATTATAACTAAGCCATTATACTAGCAAACACTCAGTGTACCTAGTGGCATCCTATCTGTGGCTATTGGACTTTGCTATAGTCCCACTAGTGCAAAGACATTTGCAGAGCACGTCTGCCTGCATTGCACACTCCAACTTTTTTAAACTAAGCAATTTTACTAGCAAACACTCAGTGTACCTAGTGGCATCCTATACGTGGCTATTGGACTTTGCTATAGTCCCACTAGTGCCAAGACATTTGCAGAGCGCATCTGCCTGCGTTGCACACTCCAACTAATTTTAACTTAGCCATTATACTAGCAAACACTCAGTGTACCTAGTGGCATCCTATACGTGGCTATTGGACTTTGCTATAGTCCCACTAGTGCCAAGACATTTGCAGAGCGCATCTGCCTGCGTTGCACACTCCAACTAATTATAAGTAAGCCATTATACTAGCAAACACTCAGTGTACCTAGTGGCATCCTATCTGTGGCTATTGGACTTTGCTATAGTCCCACTAGTGCAAAGACATTTGCAGAGCACGTCTGCCTGCATTGCACACTCCAACTTTTTTAAACTAAGCAATTTTACTAGCAAACACTCAGTGTACCTAGTGGCATCCTATACGTGGCTATTGGACTTTGCTATAGTCCCACTAGTGCCAAGACATTTGCAGAGCGCATCTGCCTGCGTTGCACACTCCAACTAATTATAAGTAAGCCATTATACTAGCAAACACTCAGTGTACCTAGTGGCATCCTATCTGTGGCTATTGGACTTTGCTATAGTCCCACTAGTGCCAAGACATTTGCAGAGCGCATCTGCCTGCGTTGCACACTCCAACTAATTATAAGTAAGCCATTATACTAGCAAACACTCAGTGTACCTAGTGGCATCCTATACGTGGCTATTGGACCTTGCTATAGTCCCACTAGTGCCAAGACATTTGCAGAGCGCATCTGCCTGCGTTGCACACTCCAACTAATTATAAGTAAGCCATTATACTAGCAAACACTCAGTGTACCTAGTGGCATCCTATACGTGGCTATTGGACCTTGCTATAGTCCCACTAGTGCCAAGACATTTGCAGAGCGCATCTGCCTGCGTTGCACACTCCAACTAATTATAAGTAAGCCATTATACTAGCAAACACTCAGTGTACCTAGTGGCATCCTATCTGTGGCTATTGGACTTTGCTATAGTCCCACTAGTGCCAAGACATTTGCAGAGCGCATCTGCCTGCGTTGCACACTCCAACTAATTATAAGTAAGCCATTATACTAGCAAACACTCAGTGTACCTAGTGGCATCCTATACGTGGCTATTGGACCTTGCTATAGTCCCACTAGTGCCAAGACATTTGCAGAGCGCATCTGCCTGCGTTGCACACTCCAACTAATTATAAGTAAGCCATTATACTAGCAAACACTCAGTGTACCTAGTGGCATCCTATACGTGGCTATTGGACCTTGCTATAGTCCCACTAGTGCCAAGACATTTGCAGAGCGCATCTGCCTGCGTTGCACACTCCAACTAATTATAAGTAAACCATTATACTAGCAAAAACTCAGTGTACCTAGTGGCATCCTATCTGTGGCTATTGGACTTTGCTATAGTCCCACTAGTGCAAAGACATTTGCAGAGCACGTCTGCCTGCATTGCACACTCCAACTTTTTTAAACTAAGCAATTTTACTAGCAAACACTCAGTGTACCTAGTGGCATCCTATACGTGGCTATTGGACTTTGCTATAGTCCCACTAGTGCCAAGACATTTGCAGAGCGCATCTGCCTGCGTTGCACACTCCAACTAATTGTAAGTAAGCCATTATACTAGCAAACACTCAGTGTACCTAGTGGCATCCTATACGTGGCTATTGGACCTTGCTATAGTCCCACTAGTGCCAAGACATTTGCAGAGCGCATCTGCCTGCGTTGCACACTCCAACTAATTATAAGTAAGCCATTATACTAGCAAACACTCAGTGTACCTAGTGGCATCCTATACGTGGCTATTGGACTTTGCTATAGTCCCACTAGTGCCAAGACATTTGCAGAGCGCATCTGCCTGCGTTGCACACTCCAACTAATTATAAGTAAGCCATTATACTAGCAAACACTCAGTGTACCTAGTGGCATCCTATACGTGGCTATTGGACCTTGCTATAGTCCCACTAGTGCCAAGACATTTGCAGAGCGCATCTGCCTGCGTTGCACACTCCAACTAATTATAAGTAAGCCATTATACTAGCAAACACTCAGTGTACCTAGTGGCATCCTATCTGTGGCTATTGGACTTTGCTATAGTCCCACTAGTGCCAAGACATTTGCAGAGCGCATCTGCCTGCGTTGCACACTCCAACTAATTATAAGTAAGCCATTATACTAGCAAACACTCAGTGTACCTAGTGGCATCCTATACGTGGCTATTGGACTTTGCTATAGTCCCACTAGTGCCAAGACATTTGCAGAGCGCATCTGCCTGCGTTGCACACTCCAACTAATTATAAGTAAGCCATTATACTAGCAAACACTCAGTGTACCTAGTGGCATCCTATACGTGGCTATTGGACTTTGCTATAGTCCCACTAGTGCCAAGACATTTGCAGAGCGCATCTGCCTGCGTTGCACACTCCAACTAATTTTAACTTAGCCATTATACTAGCAAACACTCAGTGTACCTAGTGGCATCCTATACGTGGCTATTGGACTTTGCTATAGTCCCACTAGTGCCAAGACATTTGCAGAGCGCATCTGCCTGCGTTGCACACTCCAACTAATTATAAGTAAGCCATTATACTAGCAAACACTCAGTGTACCTAGTGGCATCCTATACGTGGCTATTGGACTTTGCTATAGTCCCACTAGTGCCAAGACATTTGCAGAGCGCATCTGCCTGCGTTGCACACTCCAACTAATTTTAACTTAGCCATTATACTAGCAAACACTCAGTGTACCTAGTGGCATCCTATACGTGGCTATTGGACTTTGCTATAGTCCCACTAGTGCCAAGACATTTCCAGAGCGCATCTGCCTGCGTTGCACACTCCAACTCATTATAACTAAGTTGCATTGTCAGGGATATTTATTCTTTATTATTCTGCTGTTAATAAAGCTAGACCACCACTGCAATCTTCACCACCTCTCAATTTTTACTACCACATTTTCAGTCCACAATCTTGTCGCAATCAACATGAGTGGCAAAATGACAGATGCTGGTGGAAAGGGGAAGAGGCGTGGTGGAAATGGCAAAAAAGGTTTTGTCTGTGGGGAAAGTGGCAAAGCTCCATTATCATCTGCTGAAGATAGACCATCTACCAGCAAAAGTAAGATGTCTACTACTTACCGTGGACAATCCGATGTGCTCCCTTTTTTACGGACACGAACAACAGGAAGAAAGGTAGATGATGGGCAAAAAAGGAAAATGCTTGAATGGATCTCAAGTGGTCCAACAAGTGCCCTCTCAGCCACTTCAAGTACCGCATCCAAAAAACACCAGTCCTCTGAGTTGTCATCCCAATCACACTTGATTTCTCCCAGCTCTGAAGTCTCCATCAGCCCTGCACAGTATGGTGGAACTGAGATGGCTGAGTCTGCAGAGCTGTTCAGTCACACTATAGCCTGGGAATCAGAGGTCTGCTCCCAAGCTACAGTGAGTACAGAACAGGAAATGGTCTGCAGTGATGCCCAGAACCTTTGTGACTCTGATTCAGGCCGTGAGGACCAAGTTTCTGAGCATAATGTTGACCCTTTGTCACAAACTGTAACACCTGTGGTTATAGACAATGAGGAACATACTGATGAAGATGAGACGCAGATACCCGATTGGGATGACAACTTAAATATTCGGTCAGGGCAAGAAGAGGCTCGGTCTGAGGGGGAGGGGAGTGCAAACACAACAATTGATGATGAAGTTCTAGATCCCACCTACTGTCAACCCCCAGTCAGGCACTCGAGGAGGTCAACAGAGGCGGTGGAGGAGGATGCAACCGACGATGAAGTTACCTTGCGCCTTCCTGGACAGAGTCGGAGCACTGGTAGCACGTCTACAACTGCATCCTCAGCCACCACTCTGCCTATGAGCATTATTTGGGGTGGATCAACAGGTCGCATGGCCTCTAAGCCTTGCCTAGCCTGGTCCTTTTTTGACATAGAAAAAGATCGCCCAAATCATGTGATATGTAAAATTTGTCATGATTCTCTTAGTAGAGGTCAAAACCTCAGCAGTTTGACAACTTCTTCCATGAATCGTCACATGAATAAATATCATAGGTCCCGGTGGGAAGCTCACTGTGCTGCAATGCTGCAAGAGCGAACCATCCACCGCCCGCCCCTTCCAGTGCATCCGTGCGCTCTTCATCTTCTAGGACTGTGGGGACAGCTGTCACACCTGTTTTTCCACGCCAAACTTCCACCACTGTAACCGCAACAGGCAGTTTGCTTGTAAGGTCGTCAGTTGGTTTGGAAGGGGAAACAAGTGAGTGTGTACAGCTCTCTCAGACATCGATAGCACCAACGTTGGATGAAGGCAACATCATGTCTCCGCCTGCACTTTCCTCACAAACCTGCATTTTTCCAGGGACACCCTACTCAACACCGTCTACACACAGCAGCCAGATCTCTGTCCCTCAGATGTGGTCAAATAAAAGGCCACTTCCTCCGACCCATGACAAAGCTAAGAGGTTGACTCTATCCCTCTGTAAGCTGTTGGCTACCGAAATGCTGCCTTTCCGCCTAGTGGACACACAGGATTTTAGAGACCTTATGTCTGTCGCTGTGCCCCAGTACCAGATGCCTAGTCGCCACTACTTCTCTAAGAAAGGTGTGCCCGCGCTACACCAGCATGTCGCACACAACATCACCGCTTCCTTGAGAAACTCTGTGTGTGAACGGGTGCATTTCACCACCGATACTTGGACCAGTAAGCATGGACAGGGACGTTACATGTCGCTGACTGGGCACTGGGTAACTATGGTGATAGATGGTGAAGGGTCTGCTGCACAAGTCTTGCCGTCCCCACGACTTGTGTGTCAATCCTCTGTCTGTCCAAGTTCCGCCACAGCTTCTGCATCCTCCACCTCATCTGGGTCCTCCACCTCCGCCCCAAGCCTGCCTGGTCAGGCCACCAGCGTTCTCACTGCGCAGAAGGAATCACGCACGCCTCATTACTATGCTGGCAGCAGAGCGCAACGGCATCAGGCGGTCTTTAGCTTGACATGTCTTGGGAATAAGAGTCACACAGCTGAGGAGTTGTGGTCAGCTCTGCGGTCCGAGTTTAATAAATGGTTGTCTCCACTCAACCTGCAGCCTGGTAAGGCCGTGTGCGACAATGCTGCAAACCTGGGTGCGGCACTTCGCCTGGGCATTGTGACACACGTACCTTGTATGGCTCACGTGTTGAACCTTGTCGTCCAGCAATTTTTAACACACTATCCCGGCCTAGATGGCCTTCTGAACAGGGCACGAAAACTGTCAGCTCACTTCCGCCGTTCAAGCGCCGCAGCAGAGCGACTTGCATCGCTCCAGAAGTCTTTCGGCCTGCCGGTTCATCGCCTGAAATGCGATGTGGCGACACGCTGGAATTCAACTCTCCACATGTTACAGCGACTGTGGCAGCACCGCAGAGCCCTGGTGCAATACGTCATGACGTATAGCCTGGGCCAACGAGATGCAGAGGTGGGGCAGATCACCCTGATGGAGTGGTCTCAGATCAAGGACCTATGCACCCTTCTGCACAGTTTCGACATGGCGACGAATATGTTTAGCTCTGACAATGCCATTATCAGCATGACGATTCCAGTCATTTACATGCTGGAGCACACGCTAAACACTATTCGGAGTCAGGGGGTGGGACAACATGAAGGGGAGGAACTACAGGAGGATTCATATGCGCAAGGGACAACAACATCACCAAGGTCCAGACGTTCATCATCACCAACGCAGCAGGCATGGGACCATGGGGAACAGGGATCGACAAGGGCGCATAGTAGCAGGCGAAATGTTGAGCAAGGTGCAGGAGAACATGAAGAAATGGAGGACGAACTGTCCATGGACATGGAAGACTCAGCGGATGAGGGAGACCTTGGTCAAATTTCAGTTGAAAGAGGTTGGGGGGAGATGTCAGAGGAAGAAAGAACGGTTAGCACCTCTATGCCACAAACACAGCGTGGACTTGGTCCGCATGGCTGCGCAAGACACATGAGTGCCTTTTTGTTGCACTACCTCCAACATGACAGTCGTATTGTCAAAATTAGAAGTGATGATGACTACTGGATTGCCACACTATTAGATCCCCGGTACAAGTCCAAATTTTGTGACATAATTCCAGCCATAGAAAGGGACGCACGTATGCAGGAGTATCAGCAGAAGCTGTTACTCGATCTTAGCTCGGCTTTTCCACCAAACAACCGTGCAGGTGCAGGGAGGGAATCTCCCAGTTGTAACTTGACAAACATGGGACGGTCTCGTCATCTTCAACAGTCTACCCGTACCAGTAGGACCGTATCTGGTGCCGGTAACAGCAATTTTATGGAATCTTTTCATCATTTTTTTAGACCCTCTTTTGCAAGGCCACCAGAGACAACAAGTCTGACACATACTCAACGGCTGGAGAGGATGATACAGGAGTATCTCCAAATGAACATCGATGCCATGACTGTGCAACTGGAGCCTTGCTCCTTTTGGGCTTCAAACCTAGAAAAATGGCCAGAGCTCTCCAGTTACGCCTTGGAGATTTTGTCGTGTCCAGCTGCCAGCGTTGTCTCTGAACGTGTATTCAGTGCTGCTGGGTGTGTGCTGACAGATAAGCGCACGCGTCTGTCCAGTGACAATGTGGACAGACTGACGTTCATCAAAATGAACAAGTCATGGATCCAGAAGGAATTTACTACCCCTGTGTCATCCTGGGGAGAGTAAATGCTTGTTGATTTGGAATGTGCTTGATGCAAATCAAAACATCCTGTTTGCAACTAGGGCCCAAGTGCTGCCACTGATGGGGTGGGTGTCTGTGTGGCCCAATTTTTGGAAAAAAGGGAGACTCCGCTTGGAGTAACCCTTGCTTGCTGTGTTTTTAAAAGAAGCCAAGATGAACAGAGCTGGGATCAGAAAAGACTTTGCTACCTACCCCGGTGTCATCCTGGGGACGGTTAAGAATAGCGTATTTTTGAATGTGCTTGATGCAAATGTAGCTGTGAAGTGTACAACTGGGGCACAACTGCTGCCACTGAAGGGGTGGGTGTGTGTGGGGCCCAATTTTTGGAAAAAAGGGAGACTCCGCTTGGAGTAACCCTTGCTTGCTGTGTTTTTAAAAGAAGCCAAGATGAACAGAGCTGGGATCAGGAAAGACTTTGCTACCTACCCCGGTGTCATCCTGGGGACGGTTAATTATGGCGTATTTTTGAATGTGCTTGATGCAAATCAAAACATCCTGTTTGCAACTAGGGCCCAAGTGCTGCCACTGATGGGGTGGGTGTCTGTGTGGCCCAATTTTTGGAAAAAAGGGAGACTCCGCTTGGAGTAACCCTTGCTTGCTGTGTTTTTAAAAGAAGCCAAGATGAACAGAGCTGGGATCAGGAAAGACTTTGCTACCTACCCCGGTGTCATCCTGGGGACGGTTAATTATGGCGTATTTTTGAATGTGCTTGATGCAAATCAAAACATCCTGTTTGCAACTAGGGCCCAAGTGCTGCCACTGATGGGGTGGGTGTCTGTGTGGCCCAATTTTTGGAAAAAAGGGAGACTCCGCTTGGAGTAACCCTTGCTTGCTGTGTTTTTAAAAGAAGCCAAGATGAACAGAGCTGGGATCAGGAAAGACTTTGCTACCTACCCCGGTGTCATCCTGGGGACGGTTAAGAATAGCGTATTTTTGAATGTGCTTGATGCAAATGTAGCTGTGAAGTGTACAACTGGGGCACAACTGCTGCCACTGAAGGGGTGGGTGTGTGTGGGGCCCAATTTTTGGAAAAAAGGGAGACTCTGCTTGGAGTAACCCTTGCTTGCTGTGTTTTTAAAAGAAGCCAAGATGAACAGAGCTGGGATCAGGAAAGACTTTGCTACCTACCCCGGTGTCATCCTGGGGACGGTTAATTATGGCGTATTTTTGAATGTGCTTGATGCAAATCAAAACATCCTGTTTGCAACTAGGGCCCAAGTGCTGCCACTGATGGGGTGGGTGTCTGTGTGGCCCAATTTTTGGAAAAAAGGGAGACTCCGCTTGGAGTAACCCTTGCTTGCTGTGTTTTTAAAAGAAGCCAAGATGAACAGAGCTGGGATCAGGAAAGACTTTGCTACCTACCCCGGTGTCATCCTGGGGACGGTTAATTATGGCGTATTTTTGAATGTGCTTGATGCAAATCAAAACATCCTGTTTGCAACTAGGGCCCAAGTGCTGCCACTGATGGGGTGGGTGTCTGTGTGGCCCAATTTTTGGAAAAAAGGGAGACTCCGCTTGGAGTAACCCTTGCTTGCTGTGTTTTTAAAAGAAGCCAAGATGAACAGAGCTGGGATCAGGAAAGACTTTGCTACCTACCCCGGTGTCATCCTGGGGACGGTTAATTATGGCGAATTTTGGAATGTGCTTGATGCAAATCAAAACATCCTGTTTGCAACTAGGGCCCAAGTGCTGCCACTGATGGGGTGGGTGTCTGTGTGGCCCAATTTTTGGAAAAAAGGGAGACTCCGCTTGGAGTAACCCTTGCTTGCTGTGTTTTTAAAAGAAGCCAAGATGAACAAGTCATGGGTCAGCAAAGACTTTATCTACCTACCCCGGTGTCATCCTGGGGACGGATAAGAATGGCGTATTTTTGAATGTGCTTGATGCAAATCAAAACATCCTGTTTGCAACTAGGGCCCAAGTGCTGCCACTGATGGGGTGGGTGTCTGTGTGGCCCAATTTTTGGAAAAAAGGGAGACTCCGCTTGGAGTAACCCTTGCTTGCTGTGTTTTTAAAAGAAGCCAAGATGAACAGAGCTGGGATCAGGAAAGACTTTGCTACCTACCCCGGTGTCATCCTGGGGACGGTTAATTATGGCGTATTTTTGAATGTGCTTGATGCAAATCAAAACATCCTGTTTGCAACTAGGGCCCAAGTGCTGCCACTGATGGGGTGGGTGTCTGTGTGGCCCAATTTTTGGAAAAAAGGGAGACTCCGCTTGGAGTAACCCTTGCTTGCTGTGTTTTTAAAAGAAGCCAAGATGAACAGAGCTGGGATCAGGAAAGACTTTGCTACCTACCCCGGTGCCATCCTGGGGACGGTTAATTATGGCGTATTTTTGAATGTGCTTGATGCAAATCAAAACATCCTGTTTGCAACTAGGGCCCAAGTGCTGCCACTGATGGGGTGGGTGTCTGTGTGGCCCAATTTTTGGAAAAAAGGGAGACTCCGCTTGGAGTAACCCTTGCTTGCTGTGTTTTTAAAAGAAGCCAAGATGAACAAGTCATGGGTCAGCAAAGACATTATCTACCTACCCCGGTGTCATCCTGGGGACGGATAAGCATGGCGTATTTTTGAATGTGCTTGATGCAAATCAAAACATCCTGTTTGCAACTAGGGCCCAAGTCCTGCCACTGATGGGGTGGGTGTCTGTGTGGCCCAATTTTTGGAAAAAAGGGAGACTCCGCTTGGAGTAACCCTTGCTTGCTGTGTTTTTAAAAGAAGCCAAGATGAACAGAGCTGGGATCAGGAAAGACTTTGCTACCTACCCCGGTGTCATCCTGGGGACGGTTAATTATGGCGTATTTTTGAATTTGCTTGATGCAAATCAAAACATCCTGTTTGCAACTAGGGCCCAAGTGCTGCCACTGATGGGGTGGGTGTCTGTGTGGCCCAATTTTTGGAAAAAAGGGAGACTCCGCTTGGAGTAACCCTTGCTTGCTGTGTTTTTAAAAGAAGCCAAGATGAACAGAGCTGGGATCAGGAAAGACTTTGCTACCTAACCCGGTGTCATCCTGGGGACGGTTAAGAATAGCGTATTTTTGAATGTGCTTGATGCAAATGTAGCTGTGAAGTGTACAACTGGGGCACAACTGCTGCCACTGAAGGGGTGGGTGTGTGTGGGGCCCAATTTTTGGAAAAAAGGGAGACTCCGCTTGGAGTCACCTTGCGGTGTTTTACATGATTTTAGAATGGCGTGCCATGCCTATATCTGTGTGTCCTCCTCTTTTTCCTTGTCCAGCTGTTTTGTTTTCGCATGAGTATATGTCCTTGTCACTTTCCCATGTGTTTGTGTTGTGTTGTGAGTTGTTTGTCACCTTTTGGACACCTTTGAGGGTGTTTTCTAGGTGTTTTACTGTGTTTGTGATTGCCTGCCATTGTTTCCTATTGGCTCGAGTTCGGTTCGTCGAACGTTCGACGAGCCGAACTCGAACGGGAGCTCCGTTCGGCGAACCGACCTCGAGCCGAACCGGGACTGGTTCGCTCATCTCTACTCCTGGACATAGCATTCGAATTAACAGGTCCCTGAAGGCTGAAATGCGTAGTGGCCGGAAATCATGAACAATTACAATGGGCGTATGTGCTGTAGATCCTGCGTCAGTTGTAGCTTGGAACTTTGTCTTTTCACGGATTTGCCCGTCTCTCATGGTGTTGGGCTATTTTCGGATCAAAATGGTGTGTCCCTCCTTGGCCCGTATCATGGGTTATTTCAGGGGCAAATTTAACTCTCTTAGCACTTTTCTCCTTAATTGTGGCCGTTGAATTGTGGGGTCAAGGTCTATCCAACCAGCATATTTGTTGTTTTTCAGACAATTTAGGGCTCGTGCATAGTAATAATAACACAGGTTTCCAAGGGTAAAAATTTTTGAAAGATGTGATTTTTTTCATACTTTCGATCATTGGACTCAGTAAAAATATTGAAAAAATATCATCACGTACAGTTTTTTCACAAACACTGATTCTATAGGTGTTAGGGCCAGGTGGACGGGCAGACCCAGGAGGTGGATCCATGTTAAAAAATATACTCTTAAATATATTTTTTCTTCAAATACGTAAAGCCGCATGAAAGAAAGAACTTCCAAAGATGTAAAAAAATAAATGTATTTTATCTATTTAAAAATGGTTGCCAGGGTTCAGTTACAGAAAGGAAAAATAATATACTTTGATAGCTTACGCAAAGAGTTCATTTAGTCCATAATGATCTATGGGAAGTCTTTACCCAACTTTCTTAGGTTCCAGAATGGCATGGCAGGAGATGTCATCTCTTGG
This sequence comes from Anomaloglossus baeobatrachus, assembly GCF_048569485.1. Classification (NCBI taxonomy): domain Eukaryota; kingdom Metazoa; phylum Chordata; class Amphibia; order Anura; family Aromobatidae; genus Anomaloglossus; species Anomaloglossus baeobatrachus. Next base: position 353,602 of record NW_027441905.1, read on the forward strand.
ACAGCATGTCTTGCAGCACTGGAGTCTTCTCACAGCAGGCAAAGTGGAGGAGCGAGCCCCCTAGCCCCCTCCATCGTGTATTATATACCAGCTGCTCAGTCCATATAGGGTGTTCTAGTGGAACGTAGTTGAATATAGTTCCATATTACGTAACCTTCTGGAAGCTTCGGGAAGCTTCTGGAGGGATTTATATATATCCTTCCATGCTCAGCATATATATACTCAATATGGATATTTTAATACTTATTCCTTATAAAAACTTAATTAATAAACTATGCCCTCCCACATAAACAGAACTGTGAACTTATATGTCTTACTATAACATATTTGATAACTAGATGTATTAATTTTAAGGTTTTTACAATTCCCCCTTGAAGCGGGTAGAATAACCCCGAAATTAATTAATACATCATTAAAACAACAAATCTTCTTTCCTTATTTGGCGATAATGGATTAATATCAATAATAATGATGAATAATAATTAATTTGCATTATTCATGTTGTAAGTTCAATAATATAATATTGTGGATTCCTGTTATGACAGGCTGTGACTGATCAATCATATAAAAATGTATATAACTATACTTCGCTAGACCTAAAAAGAAATGCAAAAACCAAATCCGGTCACCATATGATGTCCTCTGAGTTGATGTCTTCTTATCTCCGATGTAATCCGGCATTAACACAGTCTCTTAGAAATAAATCCTTTGATAAAAATGAATGGTTACCAATTTATACAGTCCCATATTGCGTTTATCATTGTTAGATCAAAGTCCATAAACCTTATTTTTTTTATTGCAAAGTCCATAGCCAATGTTGATAAACCACAGTTCATGAATGTAGAAGAATAGCAAAAGTCTTTGATGTCTGTGCAGTGTGATTTACACTAGTCACCTTTCATGCTGCCTGTTGTCAAATAACCCAGGAACAGATGTTAAGACGTTCTTGGTCAGCACGACAGGGGTTAACTTTAACACGTCATTGCTCTTCTTAGTAACTTTAGGGAGGTCTTAATGCACAGACCATGTGTCATTGTCCATCCTGGAATCATAGGATCACTGTGTTTCTGAGGTGCTAACGCGGTAAGTGTATTTTGTATGTTTCACAGTCTTATTTGAGACGTTACCTTTTGGACCTTTTGCAGAATCCCTTTTAACTTTAGGAAAAATATAAAGTCGTTTTATCTTCTATAATCTTGATTGAAGACTTCATTCCCTACCTAAATACCAAATATGGCAATAACTATCACTAATAAATGTCACAGCGTATCATAACTCTAATACTATAATACCATGTCATTATTATTATCGTAAAAGTATTAATATAATTGATACTCAGAATGATAAAATACTGCATAATGGTATAGACAATAGTATTCTCTTGTAATGACCTTTTTTGTCATTGGTGCATTACCCTTCCAAACCCATAGGTGGCAATGTGTTGAATGTAACCAAAATATAATATAAAATATGAAACAATATAATGTGTACCTATAACATGTATCATATTATAAATATGAAAGGCAACAATGTGGCTTATTAGTTAGATCATTTGTAAATTATAAACCAAAGCAAATAACCTTTTAGAAAAGACTGGATGATACCATCAAAACACAACAATACCCATTATAAATTATTATTGATTAAAAATATAATATATATTATTTGTAAATATAGGAAGGTAAACCTAGATGTACCTTAATCTTCCATCTTTATTACTCTAATTTAATTTATTTGATTTGTCTATTATTTATTAAATAACCTACTATAAGGAAATGTGTAACTATAAGTAATACTTCATCCTTATTGTGTTAACATGCTAATATAAAAATAATGTATTACCAGAAAGTAAACAATTGTATATATGATGAAGGAAGTATCTTTTCTTCCAAAAAAGTGGAACTTTTCCCTTTTAATATGATTCATATTTAATAAAGTAATATTCTTATATTAGATATTACTGAACTAAATATTGAAGTGTTTTCTCAATTGAGATATTTAAAATCTGAAGAAAAAATAAAAATTGTAGAATTTAGATTTTGATTAAAAATGTGAATATTAAATAATAATTAATATAAAAAATAGGAATAAAAAGAAAAATGAAAATCGGAATAAAAATAAAACTTGAAATAAAAATAAGGCCTTCTATGTATATAACACCTATGTCTTTAATAATACATAACCTTAATGTTACCAGATAACCTTAATATTACCAGTATCTTATAAAATTACCAAACCTATCAATAACCAATAAAAATAATTAAGTCATGTAACCTTGCAAATAATACACTTCTCTTAGTATATAAATGCATTATGATATACTTCAAATATATTTTTTTATTCCCAATTCTTCCTTTGTACTTAAAATATTAATTATTAAAGTATCCTGTAAACACATATATTTATCAAATATAAATGTGTGTGATTGAGACCAAACCTCTCCCTTTCAATATCATGAAATATGATATTATAAAAATTAATATGTTTAGATTAAATTAAATTCAAATTTGTGTTGTAAATCTTCAAGACCATTTATAAATATCACTTCCATATTTGAAAAGAAAAATGATTTCCAATCTATGTACCAATAAAAAAGTGACTAACACAAAAGACATAAAAAAAATCAAAACGTTATAACCTTATTCTAGAATGTAACTCTTCAGAATAAACCCTTAATAAAAAATCCTAATATCTCTATACTAAAGAAATATGTCTAAGAATAATATATATATATATATATATTCGGTATAAATTCCTTCATTTATACTTATGTACTATAACTTATTATCTAAAAGTATACATACATATAATATAATATAATATAATATAACCTCGAAGTTAAAACAAAAATTCCCTTTTTTTTTTTTTTTCCTGGATCCAAGTACTCTGACTTTAGCATTTGCAGCTGCTCAAACAATCAATCATTCATAGACACATCTATGCACACAAGACTGTAACATATACTTTCACATAAAAACATTGACGGACACAAATCCCTGTATTCCCAATTATTCTATGCGCATTTCAAAGATTATGTTACTAATTTGAAGTACTTCTTGAAAAAAACAAATTCCAATGAATTACAGACTGTACATATGACCATGGAACAAACATTTATTTTTAGCTTTAGTACCAAGTCACATGCTTTGGTCACGTGCAAGGAACACCATTCCAAGACAGCAAGCAGTTTTATACCACTCCAAAGCTCAGATTACATCTCTAATAACTCTAAAGAAGATATATATTCTTTAAAGAAACATTAAAGTAATAGTTCTCTGGCAATTGGTACCTGAGGAAATAATAATATTAATCGTGCTTTCGCGATTAATCTTACCCAATAAAATATATGTTACCTGATTGAGGACAAGAACATATGTATAAATAAAAAGTTAATACTTCATCAATCTGCTTTACTGATAAATTCTGAGGGAAATAAAAGAATAAAATTATTATCATATTTATGATAAAAATGAAACACTTTGAATCTGTTACTTTCTCTTATTGTTTTATTTTAAATATTATTATTCATATACAGAGATCAAATTATTAATTTATAACATTTAACTATCATTTGACTAAATGAAAATATGACCTTGATATACTATCACTACCTTTAATATATATATATATATATATATATATATATATATATATATATATATATATATATATATATGTATAGATTCACTGTATATGAATAAACATATTTATCAAACAATAAAATTAATTTACCCAGAAATCCACTTTATTTAACTGAAGACCATACCTAATTTTTTCTTCAAAGATTCGATTTATTAGATTCCCTTTGAACTTATAGGAATCCCTGAACTTATGTAATTCAAGGTTTTCTCTTATTTGAGAGAGAATGTCTCTCTCAGAAAAACCACCCAGCTGTTGCTGGCTATCAAATCCTAACCCAGGGAAAGAGTCTGCACAAGACACCTGTTTCTGTCTTTCAAAGCTATTACTCATCATTTGTCTGGGATTTTCAATCCCAGTGACCAATCCCTTCACTGGTGACAGGGGTTTTTCCTGTGAAAAAAGACTTTTAGATGATAAAAATTGGGGTGGATTGTATGGTTTATAACACGTATGCATCTTCCTCCGAATTGCATATACCCTGTCACAGAAATATCTGGATCTGGGAGACACTGTTGGTTTTTCACAAAAACTCACCCTTTTTTGTGTTGGTTTTTCAGAATTAATTAATTTCTGTTTTGATTGACTTTGGCGATTTCTAACAAAATCGACAAATGTCGTACATTCGAATAGGGACTTTTTATTTAATGCCACCGCACAGGCGGCATTGTCAAGGAAATTAAATTTCTTGATGAATAAACGTATCATTCCATCCAATCCGACATTTGGAATAACCGCCCTATACAAACGTTCAAAAACGGACATAAATGAGAACGTACTCTCATTTTGTTCAATTTGTAATTCCTTCAACATCTCATAGTTTGGATCAGATTCATTCCTTGTACAGAATATGAGATTTTTCAGCCTTATGATATCGTTATCATTTGAACAATCAAATGTCTCATTGTCAGAAAACTTTTTCAAAGCCAATTGTCTAAAGAAATGCTGAGGTATCCACATACGGAATAACTGATTCGTCTCACTATTGGTTAAGTTTAATTTCTCGATGGAACTTTCAAATATCTCTGAATTTCTGCAAACATGTATTTTAGGATTATATGCGGGAATTAATTTGCATATGTCCAATAAATTTTTTCTAAGTGTAATCCCTAACTTGGCCTGTTCTATTTTTAGAAACTGATCGTCGCCATTTTCTCTCTCCACGTGTCTTTTCTGCACGTCTCCCACTCTGGCTCCTCCCCCTTCTGGCTTCTCTACGTCATTTCCTGCTTCTTTCCCAGTGTCCTGAAAATGACCTTGATTACGTAGCACATGTCTGCCGCCATTATCAAAATTCTGATTTACAAAATTACAGCCAACATTACAGTCAGAATTCACAATATCACTGACTGACATTCCAGGTTCTAAGCAGTCTTTGGATTTCTCTGTCACTGACTCTCCTGACAATTCAGGTTGTCTATTTCCACCATTTTTACACTTTTCTACGATTAACTTGTGAAAATCATAGACTAAATGACAGACATTTCTGATTTTCTGTTTCTCTCTATTAAAAGACCTTGCACATTCTATACGTGAATTCTCAAGTTCACACTCCTCATAAAAGCGTAACCAAATCTCTTCTACATTAGAAATATCTGGATAAGTGAACTGAAGTTTACTTTGCTTAACATATGAAGAGATAAAATCCATTTTCTTACCTGAAATGATCAGATGATCTGATGGATGATCCTGTAAGACTTGATCCACCTTGTTCAGCACGTCCAATACTTCTTATGGACTGACTTTATCTTTCTTGCTCAAAAATACGTCGAAAGTTAACTTCTGTAACTTTGTAAAGACTTTAAAGTTCATTAAAAAAAACATTCATGCAACTTGACTTATACGTATTTCCTAGGTTCTGCGTGATTTTTATAAATTGTCGATTCCTGATCCTTTGCAGGAGATACTTAAAATACTTATGACTTTGATAACTTCGACCCCCCTTATGCAAAGTGAAGGAACAACAAAAAAAAATATATAAAAAAAAATCACGAATAGCTGACTCGCCAAAATGTTAAAAAATATACTCTTAAATATATTTTTTCTTCAAATACGTAAAGCCGCATGAAAGAAAGAACTTCCAAAGATGTAAAAAAATAAATGTATTTTATCTATTTAAAAATGGTTGCCAGGGTTCAGTTACAGAAAGGAAAAATAATATACTTTGATAGCTTACGCAAAGAGTTCATTTAGTCCATAATGATCTATGGGAAGTCTTTACCCAACTTTCTTAGGTTCCAGAATGGCATGGCAGGAGATGTCATCTCTTGGACAGCATGTCTTGCAGCACTGGAGTCTTCTCACAGCAGGCAAAGTGGAGGAGCGAGCCCCCTAGCCCCCTCCATCGTGTATTATATACCAGCTGCTCAGTCCATATAGGGTGTTCTAGTGGAACGTAGTTGAATATAGTTCCATATTACGTAACCTTCTGGAAACTTCGGGAAGCTTCTGGAGGGATTTATATATATCCTTCCATGCTCAGCATATATATATTCAATATGGATATTTTAATACTTATTCCTTATAAAAACTTAATTAATAAACTATGCCCTCCCACATAAACAGAACTGTGAACTTATATGTCTTACTATAACATATTTGATAACTAGATGTATTAATTTTAAGGTTTTTACAATCCACTGGGCCGAACACCTTAATGAAGGCAAGGGGTCCGGTAGCCGGAGCACTACGGGTAGCAGGACAGTCCGTGCAAAAGAGTGGAATGGAGAAGTCCCTGGGACCACGGAGTCACTGATGGTAGTCCGGGTGACGGAGCTCAGGTTCGGAGGCCGAGATGTCAGGCAGAGTCCGGAACCGATGGAGCGAGAGGACGGGTCACCACAGGGATCAGAGATGGTACGGACTGACGGGATGGCAGATAGTCAGCGTTCGGGGTTCGGGAATCGGCAGGACCGGATGGCGAGGCAGGAGCGGCTCTAGAAGAGAGATAGGTAAGTATATCACAGAGACACAAGGAGACCTGACTCCTAGCTTAGGAAACACGAAGAACAGGCCCCGCCCACTTGGACATTAAACCCCTTTATACCCTGTACCTGTGTGTTCAATTTCCTGTCAGTGGACGCTGGCCCTTTAAGAGAGGGTCAATGACCGCGCGCGCGCCCTAATGCGCATGCGCGAGGTCCGGGTGCCAGAAGCCAGGGCAGGGAGCGGTGTATAGGAAGCAGGGGAGCCGGCCTGGAGCAGGGCTGCCGACGGGCGCCGGGAGCGGGGACCGGGCCGCCTGGGGACCGCAGGTGGTGGAGGCTGGAGACCGTGGAGCGGGGGATGTCTGCCAGAGGAGCCGGGGAGCGAAGCAGGGAAGCCGGGGAGCGTGGCAGGTGAGTCGGGGGGCAGAGCAGGGGACCCGGAGAGCGTGACAATAGGTTTCCAAAAGGTTAGAATTCTGAAAAGATTCCCTCCATACTTTTCTGAAGATGGTGCTCTAGTGTATTCAAGCGATGTTCCTGTGCTGATGGAAAATGTAACATTAAGTACAATGTGAGCGAGTGGAGACACGTCATTGTTTCATCCAAAAAGTCTGAAAGCTGTGCTACTGCTCAATGGCAGTAAGTATTCTTCAGTGTGTGTAGGGCATGTGTCGCGGGCAGAGGGGCCACGCACGCTACGCTCGGGTTCGGGGACTTCTGCTGCTGCTGCTGCTCGGTGGCTCGAGCGGAGGGCCAGATCCGGGGACTCGAGCAGCGCTCCTCGCCCACGAGTGAAAAGGGGGTGGTTTGTTTGGGGAGATAGTTAGTGACGTCACCCACAGGTCGTGGTGATAATGGGCACCACCACTGCTGGTGACGGGGATCCCGGGAGCGATGGCAGGGAGCAGCTAGGATGTTGGTTCCCCCTCCGTGGGTAGGGGTTGGTGATCCCGGGGCCCGGTGGCGGTACGGGGAGGCTGGGTGGCTGGGGTGTACGTACCGAGGGAGCCCGTTTGCCCGCAGGCGCTGGCCCTTGGATCTCTAGCCTATGGCGGTGGCTTTTTATCCTCACGGTGTGGACGGTTGCCTTCTGTCGGGTCTTGGGTGTTAGGGAACCCCTGGGATTCCGGTCACTCTCGGATTTGACCATTGTCGGCGGCTCCTAGCCTGGTCAGGGTCCAATGGCCCTGCCTTTGTGCTTGGTACAGATCCGCTCACCGGTTCAGTTCCCCTCGGGTCACCGCCCGTCCCCGGTCCTACGGTTCAGCTGACTTGTACCACCTCCTGCAGACGGCCACCACCGTCTGCCGACCTTGCTGACAGTGCCTGGGCTCCTACCCAGACACTAACAGTTTCTGTCCTCTCACTTTCCACTACAAAACTAAACTAACTGCTTTTTCCCGCCTCCAGGCCTGTGAACTCCTCGGTGGGTGGGGCCAACCGCCTGGCTCCGCCCCACCTGGTGTGGACATCAGACCCTGGAGGAGGCAACAAGGATTTTGTGTGACTGATGTAGACTATCCAGGGGAGGGGGTGTGTGTGATTTTGTGTTTGTGACTACCTGGCTAGTCCAGGGCGTCACACATGCTATGCACTTGGAAGAAAGCTGTGAGAATTTAGACTTTATTCTCAAGAAACTTAACTACAAGGAGCATGGATGGTCAATATGTGGTGGTCTAAAAATGTTCTCATTGCTTCTTGGGCAGCAAGGAGGATATATTAAATACCCATGCTGTTCTGCCTCATGGCAGCCTGCTAATAGTCATTCATTGAAATTTCTGTTACAACCCCTAGAGGTCATTGTTATTCTTTTGAATTGCTGAGTTTCCCTTTAAGCTAAATGTATTCTGGGTAAGGAATGCCTCCCTGAGCTGAGAAGAAGCCTGCAGCCATTTTCTCTTTGGATTTGTCAGGAAAGGACATGCCGACTTACCTCTCTGTACATTCACCCCTGCCTAGTGTAATCCGGTGAGCAAAGCAAATTACATGTGTTAGTGATAGAATCCTAGATGGAAGAGTGTAGTAAATGCATTGTACATTGTACTTCTACACCTTTAGTGTCATCCCTGTCTTGTTTGTCTAGATAAGATTTCTATGTATTGCAGATGCAGTGACCTTTCACCTACATTCTCGTAAGAACTGCATCTCATGTACTGTTATGCTATGTTAACTCTGTATTAACACTGTACTGACTGTAATCATTTTCTTGTTATAGTTTTTACCCGTATAAAACAGTATCTTGGATATACCGTATTCTGTCTTCAACTGCATCTTGGATATTCCTATATTCACTGTATATTCCATGTATACTGCAATCAAGTTCACGTTACCAGCTAATAAATCAAGGCTATTGAACTCCACAGTCTGTTTATTTGAAATGTGAACTAGGGTTTAGCTGTATGCTAGAGATTCACAGCATTACGTAAAAGAAGGCAGAACACGTGCTTTTTGTGTGAATTGGAAAGCCAGGTTAGGACTCTTCACTGGAGCAAAAAAAATTGGCCAACAAGAACATCTTTGTAACCGGGACTCAAGAACATTGTTGCATAAAGCTTAGTTGATCCCACCTAAAGTTCTCTTGCCACCACTCCACTGTAAGCTTGGACTGATGAAGCTGTTTGTGAAAGCGCTACTGAAAGAAGGAGAGATGTTTAAGTACCTGTGTACCAAGTTTCAGGGACTGTCAGAATCAAGTCTGAAGGAAGGTGTGATGCCCTGGCAAAACCAGGTAGTTACAGATAGGCCCCCGCACAACACCTTTCCTCACTTAGGAAACACACAGCCGACCTGAAACCCTAGTCACCTAGGACCCTGAAGCCAGGACCGAAACCAGCGGCCTAGCTAATTAAATGATTGAGGGCAGGATTATAGGTCCTATCCCACCTAAAGTCCCTCAAAGAAGACAACAGCCCACTGATAGGGATAAGGCCACCGCCAGGGTCCTTAGATCCCACGGGCCAGCGCCTGCGGGCACGGCTCCTTCGGCCATATCCAGCCGGGAGCGGACTCCTGAGTTCCAGACCAGGCAGTCCACCATACACAAAAACAAGTGCAGAGTAAAGGACAGCGACCACCAGCCTGGGTGGGGGACCTGAATGCAACCGGCCGGGGCGGCAGGCCACCAGCACCTTTGGTTTACCGAAAGACTCGTGTGATTCATTTACTGTGAGTAACCAAACATCCCCCTGCTTGCTCAGGCGCGCCGGCCCTTGCCATCACCATACCCTGCACAAAGACACTGGGCCCCGGGGCAATCATCCCTACACACGGAGGGGTTAACATCCAGCTGCCACTACATCTCTCCCGGGTATCCCATAACGGCAGCGGTGGTGTCCCACCTCACCACACACCGTTGGTGGCGTCACAAACTTAATACGGCCTAGCCCATACATCTACATTCCTCCTTTTATTCGACATGTCCGCGAGACCCCCGGGTCGAGCCACTCTCTTAGAAGGTCTGGATCCGACCAACGGCGGCTGCTGGCACAGGGGCAGCACAAAAGCATTTTTGTGGGTTCGGATATTCAGAAACCCATGAATGAAGGATGACGTGTTTTAAACAATAATGAAAACTGTTGAAAAAAGGGCTTGGGACTCTTTGAAAGAAGCAATAAATACGTTTCTAGGTAACAACAAAGAATCAAAATTTAAGTCCATTGTGGAGAACATGCTGAAACGTTTCAAAGCCTTGGGTTGTCTAATGAATTTGAAGTTACATTTTTTACATTCCTATTTGGACTACTTGTCTGAAAACCTTGGTGCTGGTGGGAAGAACAAGAAGGTTTTCATCGGAATATCAAGGAGATGGAACGACGATACCAAAGTAAATGAAACGTGAACATGATTGCCGGATGCTTCACAGAGAAGATCCACAGGCCTTCTATAAGAGAAAAGGGGGATCTAGAGAAAAGGAAAAAGTGCAAGAATAAATTTCTAATAAAGTTGCAGAATGACTGTACAATAAATAAATGTATTTTATATATAAAATTGTGAATATTTTTGGTTACAATAAGTATTTTTCTTGTTCATGTCACTTGTATGTAACTTCACACATGGATTGTACAAAATCAATATTTGATGGTTAAAAAAAATATTTTTTTTTTTTTTTAAATCAGGACATTAGAAAACATAATAATCAGTCACTGGATTTGAAGTTTCATAAACCAAAATTTTACATAGCTGTGTAATTTGTCGGGCACCCACCGACAATAGAATAGCGCCAGATTTAGGAAGCTGGCTGAGGTCTGCAAAGTCTGTAGCCAGGTGACAAAATTGTCCAACCTGGGTTTCTTCCTTAAGTAGTCTCTGGTATGATGATATGGTATAATCCTGGCAGCCGGAGTCGAAATCCCTAGATTGCGGTTATGATCTCCAATCGGAATTGGAGCCCCTAGATTGAAGCCATGTAGCCAAGTGATCCTCTAGTTGAAGCCAAAGTCCCTAGACCGAGTCCACAAGGCATCCTGGTTCTGATCCCCTAGCCAGCTCCTAAGAGCTTAGACTAGATCATGCAACATCCATCAACAACCTGGTGACTCCAAGAAGTCCCCTTTTATAGCCATAACCTTCCCTTAGGATATACTGTGCCCTTATCAGATTGGTTGTACAAGGTTGCTTCTCTTATTGGATGAATTTCAAGCTGCATGGATAATGTTCATTTAAATGATGTGGATAGAAAGACTGAAGATATCTACATGTAGTCTGAAATCCATCATGAATCAATACTATTTTACACAGTCATAAGCAGCCCATGGGCATTCACCTGCATTCAAACCAATAACAGCTCATAGACCAGACAATCCATCTACCACTGGACCAAAGACAGGAAGTTAAATCCACTGCCTGCGGTAACCAACTTAATCCTATAGGCTACTCACACAACAAACCCAACAGAAAGGAAAAGAACATGGCTTCGATTATCCATCCAATGAAAACGCATAACCATTGTGAGCCATTGGACAATGCAATTGGACACTTGGTGACATGGTGCACGGCCCAATGAATCAAGTCTTTACTTCATATTCACGGTTTAAGCCCTTGGGTTCTAATGTGCCCAGAGTACATATCCAGAAAGATTCTCTTTCTTTGAGCTAAACACAAGTCAACAATACATTGTAAGCAGATTCTATTACCAGTCCCACACCATTTTGTGACGCATAATCACACAGTGATCCAATTAAGATTCCAAGTCATCGAACATGTCCAAGCCATACGCAGAGGAGGCAATAGAATTAGGAAGCTCAAAGAAAGGGAATCTTTCTGGATATATACTCTGGGCACATTGGAACCCAAAGGCTTAAACCATGAATATGAAGTACAGACTTGATTCATTGGGCCATGCATGGACATAATGGACATAATTCTAATAGGCAGGACAGGTAATAAGGAGCACAAGTTATATGCTAAAATGTGTTGTGTGACAAGACAGACACAGGAAAGGACATGATAACAGGTGTAGGGACCAACAAGGTGAGACAAGGGGTATCAGGATAGGGTCAAGTAGGTATGAATGTAGTAATGGGGCAGGCATAGAGAATTGTATGTGAATGTGAATTACAATAAATCACTAAGGAAAGGAATATGTGAGTGTGTGCCTAATGTAAACTAATATTGTACTGGCAAAATTATAGATGGAAAGGGAGAAGGGGAGGGGGGAGAGAGGAGGCTGTAATTGACTACAAGGGTATGAGTTATGAGTGATCATAGGGATAGTGTTACATAAGTGGAAATACCTATGGAGGACCGGATGTGTAAGCGCATACCTTATACAAACCTATAGAGTGCTGATGGGTGAGAGTGTGATGTTAGATATAAGACATCCTATAGTGAATAGTGAGCCGTAATCAAGTGCAACAGGGATATTTCACGTGACTATGGGAACCTGGAAGGTAAAGAAAGGGGAGAAAAAACTGTTAGACAAGGTAATCAGACATAATGTAACCAGTTGATCAGACATGATCACCTGGTTTGAGACCCCCTGCCTTACACTATATAGATATCATGTTCATTCCCCATCTATCTTGCTCAGGAGAGCATCTCCCTCCCCCGGCACCAAGAGCAGCTCATACTGAATTGTTACATTGACTAGTAACACTGCACACAGAAATGCACCTTAATATTCCACTGTTAACCCTTTCCTCCCAGCAGTAACACACAACTCCTCACCTTGATATCATGGTGATTTATGGTCAGAATGACTTCAATGCGATCAGTGATTTCTATTCTAGCTCTGCTCACATAGATTTTATATCCACACTCAACTATAGGCCGTTCTTCATATTTTGGGGGATTTTAGTAAGATATACTAGTTTGTGCCTGTATAGTATTGGTGTAGATGGGAGTGTAGGGCATGGGTTACATGGCACTGTGGTGGAATACTGATGGGAGGTATTGGTGCTGTGTTTGATGCTTCTACTGGGTATTTTCCTACAAATACTGGAACAGCTCACTGCTTAGAATGATCCTTCCCAGCTCTATAATATATTATATATACCCCACAATGCAGGCTCACACACACATTTGTCTCAAGTGTGTTGTAGGGACACAGATACAGTCTTGGTCATGTGACTAAAGGCTACTTTACACACTGCGATATCGGTCCCGATATCGCTAGTGTGGGTACCCGCCCCCATCTGTTGCGCGACACGGGCAAATCGCTGCCCATGCCGCACAACACAGACCAGACCCGTCACACATACTTACCTGCCCGGCGACGTCGCTGTGTCCGGCGAACCGCCTCCTTTCTAAGGGGGCGGTCCGTGCGGCGTCACAGCGACGTCACTGAGCGACCGCCCAATAGCAGCGGAGGGGCGGAGATGAGTGGCCGGAACATCCCGCCCACCTCCTTCCTTCCTCATAGCGGCTGGGAGGCAGGTAAGGAGAGGTTCCTCATTTCTGCGGTGTCACACGGAGCGATGTGTGCTACCGCAGGAGCGACGAACTACATCGTTACTGCTGCAGTAACGATAATCGAGAATGGAGACCCATGTCACCGATGAGCGATTTTGCACGTTTTTGCAACGATGCAAAATCGCTCATCGGTATCACACGCAGCAACATCGCTAATGCGGCCGGATGTGCGTCACAAATTCCGTGACCCCAACGACTCCGCATTAGCGATGTCGCAGCGTGTAAAGCCCCCTTTAGTGGGAGTGGTGTACAGGGTCTTAGCAGTAAAGAGTATTCCATATTTCTGCCAGATACCCACAGAGATATTGAAATCTGAAAAAAGAGACTTCTGCTCATTGAAGGTAAGAACTGCTCACATAGCGTTCAACTCCACAGCAAACGAGTGCTCTAGCACTGGCATCTCAGCAGGGATATTCCCCTACTACACATGTGTGTCTAGGTCACTGTGACAGTTTACAGGACATAACTCAGGGCACCTAGACAGAAGGCAGAGGGACTACTTTCTATTTCTGGTGTAGAGCTTAGTACAATATATATATATTTATACTATTACATGGGACACATGTACCTTGTATTACCATTATTCGCTGTATATGAACCCCTTTTCTCCGGGCATTATTTGTCTATAGCATTTTTCACGAACCTGAGGCAACTGAGAACCCTTCAGTGAAGGAATTCCACTAACCCTCACAATACCTACCAGGGGCCTCCCTGCAGTAACTCAGGTAGTTGTACCCATTCTCTTTCCGCATTCTATGTGTTCTTCTTTCTTCCTTTTTTTCTTTTTTCTTCTTTTTATTTCTATCATGTAGTTCAGGGGTTTATAGATATATGTCCTGCATCTCATATTTCCTTTAGTGGTGCTTCTTACCCATTCTCATATCATTTACCCTAGTATTTCATGATCCTGAGGCGACTGAGAACCCTTTAATAAAGGAATCCTTTTTCACCTGAATTGTCAAGTGATACTTACCAGTGACTATCACGTAATGTTACAGGTAGTTCCATTTTCTTCCTCTTCTTTCTCTCCTTTCTTCTTTGTCACACGGTCCATTGTGTTATAGCCCAAGTGTCATGATAACACTTGTACCATCTTTTCATTTAGATTCCACCTACAATTATTTACCGATTCCAGTTCTGGAATAGGCTTTCATCATCTACTCACTAGAATTCTCAAGTTCATAAGGTACTGAGACATATACATGTTCACACCATTATAAAGAACAAAGTATAAACATTGAGGTTTCTCACACACCCATGTTCCTGTGTTCTTTGATATGATATGTGAGCAGTTCTTACCTTCAATGAGCAGAAGTCTCTTTTTTCAGATTTCAATATCTCTGTGGGTATCTGGCAGAAATATGGAATACTCTTTACTGCTAAGACCCTGTACACCACTCCCACTAAAGGGGGCTTTACACGCTGCGACATCGCTAATGCGGAGTCGTTGGGGTCACGGAATTTGTGACGCACATCCGGCCGCATTAGCGATGTTGCTGCGTGTGATACCGATGAGCGATTTTGCATCGTTGCAAAAACGTGCAAAATCGCTCATCGGTGACATGGGTCTCCATTCTCGATTATCGTTACTGCAGCAGTAACGATGTAGTTCGTCGCTCCTGCGGTAGCACACATCGCTCCGTGTGACACCGCAGAAACGAGGAACCTCTCCTTACCTGCCTCCCAGCCGCTATGAGGAAGGAAGGAGGTGGGCGGGATGTTCCGGCCACTCATCTCCGCCCCTCCGCTGCTATTGGGCGGTCGCTCAGTGACGTCGCTGTGACGCCGCACGGACCGCCCCCTTAGAAAGGAGGCGGTTCGCCGGACACAGCGACGTCGCCGGGCAGGTAAGTATGTGTGACGGGTCTGGTCGGTGTTGTGCGGCATGGGCAGCGATTTGCCCGTGTCGCGCAACAGATGGGGGCGGGTACCCACACTAGCGATATCGGGACCGATATCGCAGTGTGTAAAGTAGCCTTTAGTCACATGACCAAGACTGTATCTGTGTCCCTACAACACACTTGAGACAAATGTGTGTGTGAGCCTGCATTGTGGGGTATATATAATATATTATAGAGCTGGGAAGGATCATTCTAAGCAGTGAGCTGTTCCAGTATTTGTAGGAAAATACCCAGTAGAAGCATCAAACACAGCACCAATACCTCCCATCAGTATTCCACCACAGTGCCATGTAACCCATGCCCTACACTCCCATCTACACCAATACTATACAGGCACAAACTAGTATATCTGACTAAAATCCCCCAAAATATGAAGAACGGCCTATAGTTGAGTGTGGATATAAAATCTATGTGAGCAGAGCTAGAATAGAAATCACTGATCGCATTGAAGTCATTCTGACCATAAATCACCATGATATCAAGGTGAGGAGTTGTGTGTTACTGCTGGGAGGAAAGGGTTAACAGTGGAATATTAAGGTGCATTTCTGTGTGCAGTGTTACTAGTCAATGTAACAATTCAGTATGAGCTGCTCTTGGTGCCGGGGGAGGGAGATGCTCTCCTGAGCAAGATAGATGGGGAATGAACATGATATCTATATAGTGTAAGGCAGGGGGTCTCAAACCAGGTGATCATGTCTGATCAACTGGTTACATTATGTCTGATTACCTTGTCTAACAGTTTTTTCTCCCCTTTCTTTACCTTCCAGGTTCCCATAGTCACGTGAAATATCCCTGTTGCACTTGATTACGGCTCACTATTCACTATAGGATGTCTTATATCTAACATCACACTCTCACCCATCAGCACTCTATAGGTTTGTATAAGGTATGCGCTTACACATCCGGTCCTCCATAGGTATTTCCACTTATGTAACACTATCCCTATGATCACTCATAACTCATACCCTTGTAGTCAATTACAGCCTCCTCTCTCCCCCCTCCCCTTCTCCCTTTCCATCTATAATTTTGCCAGTACAATATTAGTTTACATTAGGCACACACTCACATATTCCTTTCCTTAGTGATTTATTGTAATTCACATTCACATACAATTCTCTATGCCTGCCCCATTACTACATTCATACCTACTTGACCCTATCCTGATACCCCTTGTCTCACCTTGTTGGTCCCTACACCTGTTATCATGTCCTTTCCTGTGTCTGTCTTGTCACAACACATTTTAGCATATAACTTGTGCTCCTTATTACCTGTCCTGCCTATTAGAATTATGTCCATTATGTCCATGCATGGCCCAATGAATCAAGTCTGTACTTCATATTCATGGTTTAAGCCTTTGGGTTCCAATGTGCCCAGAGTATATATCCAGAAAGATTCCCTTTCTTTGAGCTTCCTAATTCTATTGCCTCCTCTGCGTATGGCTTGGACATGTTCGATGACTTGGAATCTTAATTGGATCACTGTGTGATTATGCGTCACAAAATGGTGTGGGACTGGTAATAGAATCTGCTTACAATGTATTGTTGACTTGTGTTTAGCTCAAAGAAAGAGAATCTTTCTGGATATGTACTCTGGGCACATTAGAACCCAAGGGCTTAAACCGTGAATATGAAGTAAAGACTTGATTCATTGGGCCGTGCACCATGTCACCAAGTGTCCAATTGCATTGTCCAATGGCTCACAATGGTTATGCGTTTTCATTGGATGGATAATCGAAGCCATGTTTTTTTCCTTTCTGTTGGGTTTGTTGTGTGAGTAGCCTATAGGATTAAGTTGGTTACCGCAGGCAGTGGATTTAACTTCCTGTCTTTGGTCCAGTGGTAGATGGATTGTCTGGTCTATGAGCTGTTATTGGTTTGAATGCAGGTGAATGCCCATGGGCTGCTTATGACTGTGTAAAATAGTATTGATTCATGATGGATTTCAGACTACATGTAGATATCTTCAGTCTTTCTATCCACATCATTTAAATGAACATTATCCATGCAGCTTGAAATTCATCCAATAAGAGAAGCAACCTTGTACAACCAATCTGATAAGGGCACAGTATATCCTAAGGGAAGGTTATGGCTATAAAAGGGGACTTCTTGGAGTCACCAGGTTGTTGATGGATGTTGCATGATCTAGTCTAAGCTCTTAGGAGCTGGCTAGGGGATCAGAACCAGGATGCCTTGTGGACTCGGTCTAGGGACTTTGGCTTCAACTAGAGGATCACTTGGCTACATGGCTTCAATCTAGGGGCTCCAATTCCGATTGGAGATCATAACCGCAATCTAGGGATTTCGACTCCGGCTGCCAGGATTATACCATATCATCATACCAGAGACTACTTAAGGAAGAAACCCAGGTTGGACAATTTTGTCACCTGGCTACAGACTTTGCAGACCTCAGCCAGCTTCCTAAATCTGGCGCTATTCTATTGTCGGTGGGTGCCCGACAAATTACACAGCTATGTAAAATTTTGGTTTATGAAACTTCAAATCCAGTGACTGATTATTATGTTTTCTAATGTCCTGATTTAAAAAAAAAAAAAAATATTTTTTTTAACCATCAAATATTGATTTTGTACAATCCATGTGTGAAGTTACATACAAGTGACATGAACAAGAAAAATACTTATTGTAACCAAAAATATTCACAATTTTATATATAAAATACATTTATTTATTGTACAGTCATTCTGCAACTTTATTAGAAATTTATTCTTGCACTTTTTCCTTTTCTCTAGATCCCCCTTTTCTCTTATAGAAGGCCTGTGGATCTTCTCTGTGAAGCATCCGGCAATCATGTTCACGTTTCATTTACTTTGGTATCGTCGTTCCATCTCCTTGATATTCCGATGAAAACCTTCTTGTTCTTCCCACCAGCACCAAGGTTTTCAGACAAGTAGTCCAAATAGGAATGTAAAAAATGTAACTTCAAATTCATTAGACAACCCAAGGCTTTGAAACGTTTCAGCATGTTCTCCACAATGGACTTAAATTTTGATTCTTTGTTGTTACCTAGAAACGTATTTATTGCTTCTTTCAAAGAGTCCCAAGCCCTTTTTTCAACAGTTTTCATTATTGTTTAAAACACGTCATCCTTCATTCATGGGTTTCTGAATATCCGAACCCACAAAAATGCTTTTGTGCTGCCCCTGTGCCAGCAGCCGCCGTTGGTCGGATCCAGACCTTCTAAGAGAGTGGCTCGACCCGGGGGTCTCGCGGACATGTCGAATAAAAGGAGGAATGTAGATGTATGGGCTAGGCCGTATTAAGTTTGTGACGCCACCAACGGTGTGTGGTGAGGTGGGACACCACCGCTGCCGTTATGGGATACCCGGGAGAGATGTAGTGGCAGCTGGATGTTAACCCCTCCGTGTGTAGGGATGATTGCCCCGGGGCCCAGTGTCTTTGTGCAGGGTATGGTGATGGCAAGGGCCGGCGCGCCTGAGCAAGCAGGGGGATGTTTGGTTACTCACAGTAAATGAATCACACGAGTCTTTCGGTAAACCAAAGGTGCTGGTGGCCTGCCGCCCCGGCCGGTTGCATTCAGGTCCCCCACCCAGGCTGGTGGTCGCTGTCCTTTACTCTGCACTTGTTTTTGTGTATGGTGGACTGCCTGGTCTGGAACTCAGGAGTCCGCTCCCGGCTGGATATGGCCGAAGGAGCCGTGCCCGCAGGCGCTGGCCCGTGGGATCTAAGGACCCTGGCGGTGGCCTTATCCCTATCAGTGGGCTGTTGTCTTCTTTGAGGGACTTTAGGTGGGATAGGACCTATAATCCTGCCCTCAATCATTTAATTAGCTAGGCCGCTGGTTTCGGTCCTGGCTTCAGGGTCCTAGGTGACTAGGGTTTCAGGTCGGCTGTGTGTTTCCTAAGTGAGGAAAGGTGTTGTGCGGGGGCCTATCTGTAACTACCTGGTTTTGCCAGGGCATCACACCTTCCTTCAGACTTGATTCTGACAGTCCCTGAAACTTGGTACACAGGTACTTAAACATCTCTCCTTCTTTCAGTAGCGCTTTCACAAACAGCTTCATCAGTCCAAGCTTACAGTGGAGTGGTGGCAAGAGAACTTTAGGTGGGATCAACTAAGCTTTATGCAACAATGTTCTTGAGTCCCGGTTACAAAGATGTTCTTGTTGGCCAATTTTTTTTGCTCCAGTGAAGAGTCCTAACCTGGCTTTCCAATTCACACAAAAAGCATGTGTTCTGCCTTCTTTTACGTAATGCTGTGAATCTCTAGCATACAGCTAAACCCTAGTTCACATTTCAAATAAACAGACTGTGGAGTTCAATAGCCTTGATTTATTAGCTGGTAACGTGAACTTGATTGCAGTATACATGGAATATACAGTGAATATAGGAATATCCAAGATGCAGTTGAAGACAGAATACGGTATATCCAAGATACTGTTTTATACGGGTAAAAACTATAACAAGAAAATGATTACAGTCAGTACAGTGTTAATACAGAGTTAACATAGCATAACAGTACATGAGATGCAGTTCTTACGAGAATGTAGGTGAAAGGTCACTGCATCTGCAATACATAGAAATCTTATCTAGACAAACAAGACAGGGATGACACTAAAGGTGTAGAAGTACAATGTACAATGCATTTACTACACTCTTCCATCTAGGATTCTATCACTAACACATGTAATTTGCTTTGCTCACCGGATTACACTAGGCAGGGGTGAATGTACAGAGAGGTAAGTCGGCATGTCCTTTCCTGACAAATCCAAAGAGAAAATGGCTGCAGGCTTCTTCTCAGCTCAGGGAGGCATTCCTTACCCAGAATACATTTAGCTTAAAGGGAAACTCAGCAATTCAAAAGAATAACAATGACCTCTAGGGGTTGTAACAGAAATTTCAATGAATGACTATTAGCAGGCTGCCATGAGGCAGAACAGCATGGGTATTTAATATATCCTCCTTGCTGCCCAAGAAGCAATGAGAACATTTTTAGACCACCACATATTGACCATCCATGCTCCTTGTAGTTAAGTTTCTTGAGAATAAAGTCTAAATTCTCACAGCTTTCTTCCAAGTGCATAGCATGTGTGACGCCCTGGACTAGCCAGGTAGTCACAAACACAAAATCACACACACCCCCTCCCCTGGATAGTCTACATCAGTCACACAAAATCCTTGTTGCCTCCTCCAGGGTCTGATGTCCACACCAGGTGGGGCGGAGCCAGGCGGTTGGCCCCACCCACCGAGGAGTTCACAGGCCTGGAGGCGGGAAAAAGCAGTTAGTTTAGTTTTGTAGTGGAAAGTGAGAGGACAGAAACTGTTAGTGTCTGGGTAGGAGCCCAGGCACTGTCAGCAAGGTCGGCAGACGGTGGTGGCCGTCTGCAGGAGGTGGTACAAGTCAGCTGAACCGTAGGACCGGGGACGGGCGGTGACCCGAGGGGAACTGAACCGGTGAGCGGATCTGTACCAAGCACAAAGGCAGGGCCATTGGACCCTGACCAGGCTAGGAGCCGCCGACAATGGTCAAATCCGAGAGTGACCGGAATCCCAGGGGTTCCCTAACACCCAAGACCCGACAGAAGGCAACCGTCCACACCGTGAGGATAAAAAGCCACCGCCATAGGCTAGAGATCCAAGGGCCAGCGCCTGCGGGCAAACGGGCTCCCTCGGTACGTACACCCCAGCCACCCAGCCTCCCCGTACCGCCACCGGGCCCCGGGATCACCAACCCCTACCCACGGAGGGGGAACCAACATCCTAGCTGCTCCCTGCCATCGCTCCCGGGATCCCCGTCACCAGCAGTGGTGGTGCCCATTATCACCACGACCTGTGGGTGACGTCACTAACTATCTCCCCAAACAAACCACCCCCTTTTCACTCGTGGGCGAGGAGCGCTGCTCGAGTCCCCGGATCTGGCCCTCCGCTCGAGCCACCGAGCAGCAGCAGCAGCAGAAGTCCCCGAACCCGAGCGTAGCGTGCGTGGCCCCTCTGCCCGCGACACATGCCCTACACACACTGAAGAATACTTACTGCCATTGAGCAGTAGCACAGCTTTCAGACTTTTTGGATGAAACAATGACGTGTCTCCACTCGCTCACATTGTACTTAATGTTACATTTTCCATCAGCACAGGAACATCGCTTGAATACACTAGAGCACCATCTTCAGAAAAGTATGGAGGGAATCTTTTCAGAATTCTAACCTTTTGGAAACCTATTGTCACGCTCTCCGGGTCCCCTGCTCTGCCCCCCGACTCACCTGCCACGCTCCCCGGCTTCCCTGCTTCGCTCCCCGGCTCCTCTGGCAGACATCCCCCGCTCCACGGTCTCCAGCCTCCACCACCTGCGGTCCCCAGGCGGCCCGGTCCCCGCTCCCGGCGCCCGTCGGCAGCCCTGCTCCAGGCCGGCTCCCCTGCTTCCTATACACCGCTCCCTGCCCTGGCTTCTGGCACCCGGACCTCGCGCATGCACATTAGGGCGCGCGCGCGGTCATTGACCCTCTCTTAAAGGGCCAGCGTCCACTGACAGGAAATTGAACACACAGGTACAGGGTATAAAGGGGTTTAATGTCCAAGTGGGCGGGGCCTGTTCTTCGTGTTTCCTAAGCTAGGAGTCAGGTCTCCTTGTGTCTCTGTGATATACTTACCTATCTCTCTTCTAGAGCCGCTCCTGCCTCGCCATCCGGTCCTGCCGATTCCCGAACCCCGAACGCTGACTATCTGCCATCCCGTCAGTCCGTACCATCTCTGATCCCTGTGGTGACCCGTCCTCTCGCTCCATCGGTTCCGGACTCTGCCTGACATCTCGGCCTCCGAACCTGAGCTCCGTCACCCGGACTACCATCAGTGACTCCGTGGTCCCAGGGACTTCTCCATTCCACTCTTTTGCACGGACTGTCCTGCTACCCGTAGTGCTCCGGCTACCGGACCCCTTGCCTTCATTAAGGTGTTCGGCCCAGTGGATCCACCTCCTGGGTCTGCCCGTCCACCTGGCCCTAACACCTATAGAATCAGTGTTTGTGAAAAAACTGTACGTGATGATATTTTTTCAATATTTTTACTGAGTCCAATGATCGAAAGTATGAAAAAAATCACATCTTTCAAAAATTTTTACCCTTGGAAACCTGTGTTATTATTACTATGCACGAGCCCTAAATTGTCTGAAAAACAACAAATATGCTGGTTGGATAGACCTTGACCCCACAATTCAACGGCCACAATTAAGGAGAAAAGTGCTAAGAGAGTTAAATTTGCCCCTGAAATAACCCATGATACGGGCCAAGGAGGGACACACCATTTTGATCCGAAAATAGCCCAACACCATGAGAGACGGGCAAATCCGTGAAAAGACAAAGTTCCAAGCTACAACTGACGCAGGATCTACAGCACATACGCCCATTGTAATTGTTCATGATTTCCGGCCACTACGCATTTCAGCCTTCAGGGACCTGGTAATTCGAATGCTATGTCCAGGAGTAGAGATGAGCGAACCGGTCCCGGTTCGGCTCGAGGTCGGTTCGCCGAACGGAGCTCCCGTTCGAGTTCGGCTCGTCGAACGTTCGACGAACCGAACTCGAGCCAATAGGAAACAATGGCAGGCAATCACAAACACAGTAAAACACCTAGAAAACACCCTCAAAGGTGTCCAAAAGGTGACAAACAACTCACAACACAACACAAACACATGGGAAAGTGACAAGGACATATACTCATGCGAAAACAAAACAGCTGGACAAGGAAAAAGAGGAGGACACACAGATATAGGCATGGCACGCCATTCTAAAATCATGTAAAACACCGCAAGGTGACTCCAAGCGGAGTCTCCCTTTTTTCCAAAAATTGGGCCCCACACACACCCACCCCTTCAGTGGCAGCAGTTGTGCCCCAGTTGTACACTTCACAGCTACATTTGCATCAAGCACATTCAAAAATACGCTATTCTTAACCGTCCCCAGGATGACACCGGGGTAGGTAGCAAAGTCTTTCCTGATCCCAGCTCTGTTCATCTTGGCTTCTTTTAAAAACACAGCAAGCAAGGGTTACTCCAAGCGGAGTCTCCCTTTTTTCCAAAAATTGGGCCACACAGACACCCACCCCATCAGTGGCAGCACTTGGGCCCTAGTTGCAAACAGGATGTTTTGATTTGCATCAAGCATTTTCAAAAATACGCCATAATTAACCGTCCCCAGGATGACACCGGGGTAGGTAGCAAAGTCTTTCCTGATCCCAGCTCTGTTCATCTTGGCTTCTTTTAAAAACACAGCAAGCAAGGGTTACTCCAAGCGGAGTCTCCCTTTTTTCCAAAAATTGGGCCAAACAGACACCCACCCCATCAGTGGCAGGACTTGGGCCCTAGTTGCAAACAGGATGTTTTGATTTGCATCAAGCACATTCAAAAATACGCCATTCTTATCCGTCCCCAGGATGACACCGGGGTAGGTAGATAAAGTCTTTGCTGACCCATGACTTGTTCATCTTGGCTTCTTTTAAAAACACAGCAAGCAAGGGTTACTCCAAGCGGAGTCTCCCTTTTTTCCAAAAATTGGGCCACACAGACACCCACCCCATCAGTGGCAGCACTTGGGCCCTAGTTGCAAACAGGATGTTTTGATTTGCATCAAGCACATTCAAAAATACGCCATAATTAACCGTCCCCAGGATGACACCGGGGTAGGTAGCAAAGTCTTTCCTGATCCCAGCTCTGTTCATCTTGGCTTCTTTTAAAAACACAGCAAGCAAGGGTTACTCCAAGCGGAGTCTCCCTTTTTTCCAAAAATTGGGCCACACAGACACCCACCCCATCAGTGGCAGCACTTGGGCCCTAGTTGCAAACAGGATGTTTTGATTTGCATCAAGCACATTCAAAAATACGCCATAATTAACCGTCCCCAGGATGACACCGGGGTAGGTAGCAAAGTCTTTCCTGATCCCAGCTCTGTTCATCTTGGCTTCTTTTAAAAACACAGCAAGCAAGGGTTACTCCAAGCGGAGTCTCCCTTTTTTCCAAAAATTGGGCCACACAGACACCCACCCCATCAGTGGCAGCACTTGGGCCCTAGTTGCAAACAGGATGTTTTGATTTGCATCAAGCACATTCAAAAATACGCCATTCTTATCCGTCCCCAGGATGACACCGGGGTAGGTAGATAAAGTCTTTGCTGACCCATGACTTGTTCATCTTGGCTTCTTTTAAAAACACAGCAAGCAAGGGTTACTCCAAGCGGAGTCTCCCTTTTTTCCAAAAATTGGGCCACACAGACACCCACCCCATCAGTGGCAGCACTTGGGCCCTAGTTGCAAACAGGATGTTTTGATTTGCATCAAGCACATTCCAAAATTCGCCATAATTAACCGTCCCCAGGATGACACCGGGGTAGGTAGCAAAGTCTTTCCTGATCCCAGCTCTGTTCATCTTGGCTTCTTTTAAAAACACAGCAAGCAAGGGTTACTCCAAGCGGAGTCTCCCTTTTTTCCAAAAATTGGGCCACACAGACACCCACCCCATCAGTGGCAGCACTTGGGCCCTAGTTGCAAACAGGATGTTTTGATTTGCATCAAGCACATTCAAAAATACGCCATAATTAACCGTCCCCAGGATGACACCGGGGTAGGTAGCAAAGTCTTTCCTGATCCCAGCTCTGTTCATCTTGGCTTCTTTTAAAAACACAGCAAGCAAGGGTTACTCCAAGCGGAGTCTCCCTTTTTTCCAAAAATTGGGCCACACAGACACCCACCCCATCAGTGGCAGCACTTGGGCCCTAGTTGCAAACAGGATGTTTTGATTTGCATCAAGCACATTCAAAAATACGCCATAATTAACCGTCCCCAGGATGACACCGGGGTAGGTAGCAAAGTCTTTCCTGATCCCAGCTCTGTTCATCTTGGCTTCTTTTAAAAACACAGCAAGCAAGGGTTACTCCAAGCGGAGTCTCCCTTTTTTCCAAAAATTGGGCCCCACACACACCCACCCCTTCAGTGGCAGCAGTTGTGCCCCAGTTGTACACTTCACAGCTACATTTGCATCAAGCACATTCAAAAATACGCTATTCTTAACCGTCCCCAGGATGACACCGGGGTAGGTAGCAAAGTCTTTCCTGATCCCAGCTCTGTTCATCTTGGCTTCTTTTAAAAACACAGCAAGCAAGGGTTACTCCAAGCGGAGTCTCCCTTTTTTCCAAAAATTGGGCCACACAGACACCCACCCCATCAGTGGCAGCACTTGGGCCCTACTTGCAAACAGGATGTTTTGATTTGCATCAAGCACATTCAAAAATACGCCATAATTAACCGTCCCCAGGATGACACCGGGGTAGGTAGCAAAGTCTTTCCTGATCCCAGCTCTGTTCATCTTGGCTTCTTTTAAAAACACAGCAAGCAAGGGTTACTCCAAGCGGAGTCTCCCTTTTTTCCAAAAATTGGGCCACACAGACACCCACCCCATCAGTGGCAGCACTTGGGCCCTAGTTGCAAACAGGATGTTTTGATTTGCATCAAGCACATTCAAAAATACGCCATAATTAACCGTCCCCAGGATGACACCGGGGTAGGTAGCAAAGTCTTTCCTGATCCCAGCTCTGTTCATCTTGGCTTCTTTTAAAAACACAGCAAGCAAGGGTTACTCCAAGCGGAGTCTCCCTTTTTTCCAAAAATTGGGCCCCACACACACCCACCCCTTCAGTGGCAGCAGTTGTGCCCCAGTTGTACACTTCACAGCTACATTTGCATCAAGCACATTCAAAAATACGCTATTCTTAACCGTCCCCAGGATGACACCGGGGTAGGTAGCAAAGTCTTTCCTGATCCCAGCTCTGTTCATCTTGGCTTCTTTTAAAAACACAGCAAGCAAGGGTTACTCCAAGCGGAGTCTCCCTTTTTTCCAAAAATTGGGCCACACAGACACCCACCCCATCAGTGGCAGCACTTGGGCCCTAGTTGCAAACAGGATGTTTTGATTTGCATCAAGCACATTCAAAAATACGCCATAATTAACCGTCCCCAGGATGACACCGGGGTAGGTAGCAAAGTCTTTCCTGATCCCAGCTCTGTTCATCTTGGCTTCTTTTAAAAACACAGCAAGCAAGGGTTACTCCAAGCGGAGTCTCCCTTTTTTCCAAAAATTGGGCCCCACACACACCCACCCCTTCAGTGGCAGCAGTTGTGCCCCAGTTGTACACTTCACAGCTACATTTGCATCAAGCACATTCAAAAATACGCTATTCTTAACCGTCCCCAGGATGACACCGGGGTAGGTAGCAAAGTCTTTCCTGATCCCAGCTCTGTTCATCTTGGCTTCTTTTAAAAACACAGCAAGCAAGGGTTACTCCAAGCGGAGTCTCCCTTTTTTCCAAAAATTGGGCCACACAGACACCCACCCCATCAGTGGCAGCACTTGGGCCCTAGTTGCAAACAGGATGTTTTGATTTGCATCAAGCACATTCAAAAATACGCCATAATTAACCGTCCCCAGGATGACACCGGGGTAGGTAGCAAAGTCTTTCCTGATCCCAGCTCTGTTCATCTTGGCTTCTTTTAAAAACACAGCAAGCAAGGGTTACTCCAAGCGGAGTCTCCCTTTTTTCCAAAAATTGGGCCCCACACACACCCACCCCTTCAGTGGCAGCAGTTGTGCCCCAGTTGTACACTTCACAGCTACATTTGCATCAAGCACATTCAAAAATACGCTATTCTTAACCGTCCCCAGGATGACACCGGGGTAGGTAGCAAAGTCTTTCCTGATCCCAGCTCTGTTCATCTTGGCTTCTTTTAAAAACACAGCAAGCAAGGGTTACTCCAAGCGGAGTCTCCCTTTTTTCCAAAAATTGGGCCACACAGACACCCACCCCATCAGTGGCAGCACTTGGGCCCTAGTTGCAAACAGGATGTTTTGATTTGCATCAAGCACATTCAAAAATACGCCATAATTAACCGTCCCCAGGATGACACCGGGGTAGGTAGCAAAGTCTTTCCTGATCCCAGCTCTGTTCATCTTGGCTTCTTTTAAAAACACAGCAAGCAAGGGTTACTCCAAGCGGAGTCTCCCTTTTTTCCAAAAATTGGGCCCCACACACACCCACCCCTTCAGTGGCAGCAGTTGTGCCCCAGTTGTACACTTCACAGCTACATTTGCATCAAGCACATTCAAAAATACGCTATTCTTAACCGTCCCCAGGATGACACCGGGGTAGGTAGCAAAGTCTTTCCTGATCCCAGCTCTGTTCATCTTGGCTTCTTTTAAAAACACAGCAAGCAAGGGTTACTCCAAGCGGAGTCTCCCTTTTTTCCAAAAATTGGGCCACACAGACACCCACCCCATCAGTGGCAGCACTTGGGCCCTAGTTGCAAACAGGATGTTTTGATTTGCATCAAGCACATTCAAAAATACGCCATAATTAACCGTCCCCAGGATGACACCGGGGTAGGTAGCAAAGTCTTTCCTGATCCCAGCTCTGTTCATCTTGGCTTCTTTTAAAAACACAGCAAGCAAGGGTTACTCCAAGCGGAGTCTCCCTTTTTTCCAAAAATTGGGCCACACAGACACCCACCCCATCAGTGGCAGCACTTGGGCCCTAGTTGCAAACAGGATGTTTTGATTTGCATCAAGCATATTCAAAAATACGCCATAATTAACCGTCCCCAGGATGACACCGGGGTAGGTAGCAAAGTCTTTCCTGATCCCAGCTCTGTTCATCTTGGCTTCTTTTAAAAACACAGCAAGCAAGGGTTACTCCAAGCGGAGTCTCCCTTTTTTCCAAAAATTGGGCCCCACACACACCCACCCCTTCAGTGGCAGCAGTTGTGCCCCAGTTGTACACTTCACAGCTACATTTGCATCAAGCACATTCAAAAATACGCTATTCTTAACCGTCCCCAGGATGACACCGGGGTAGGTAGCAAAGTCTTTCCTGATCCCAGCTCTGTTCATCTTGGCTTCTTTTAAAAACACAGCAAGCAAGGGTTACTCCAAGCGGAGTCTCCCTTTTTTCCAAAAATTGGGCCACACAGACACCCACCCCATCAGTGGCAGCACTTGGGCCCTAGTTGCAAACAGGATGTTTTGATTTGCATCAAGCACATTCCAAATCAACAAGCATTTACTCTCCCCAGGATGACACAGGGGTAGTAAATTCCTTCTGGATCCATGACTTGTTCATTTTGATGAACGTCAGTCTGTCCACATTGTCACTGGACAGACGCGTGCGCTTATCTGTCAGCACACACCCAGCAGCACTGAATACACGTTCAGAGACAACGCTGGCAGCTGGACACGACAAAATCTCCAAGGCGTAACTGGAGAGCTCTGGCCATTTTTCTAGGTTTGAAGCCCAAAAGGAGCAAGGCTCCAGTTGCACAGTCATGGCATCGATGTTCATTTGGAGATACTCCTGTATCATCCTCTCCAGCCGTTGAGTATGTGTCAGACTTGTTGTCTCTGGTGGCCTTGCAAAAGAGGGTCTAAAAAAATTATGAAAAGATTCCATAAAATTGCTGTTACCGGCACCAGATACGGTCCTACTGGTACGGGTAGACTGTTGAAGATGACGAGACCGTCCCATGTTTGTCAAGTTACAACTGGGAGATTCCCTCCCTGCACCTGCACGGTTGTTTGGTGGAAAAGCCGAGCTAAGATCGAGTAACAGCTTCTGCTGATACTCCTGCATACGTGCGTCCCTTTCTATGGCTGGAATTATGTCACAAAATTTGGACTTGTACCGGGGATCTAATAGTGTGGCAATCCAGTAGTCATCATCACTTCTAATTTTGACAATACGACTGTCATGTTGGAGGTAGTGCAACAAAAAGGCACTCATGTGTCTTGCGCAGCCATGCGGACCAAGTCCACGCTGTGTTTGTGGCATAGAGGTGCTACCCGTTCTTTCTTCCTCTGACATCTCCCCCCAACCTCTTTCAACTGAAATTTGACCAAGGTCTCCCTCATCCGCTGAGTCTTCCATGTCCATGGACAGTTCGTCCTCCATTTCTTCATGTTCTCCTGCACCTTGCTCAACATTTCGCCTGCTACTATGCGCCCTTGTCGATCCCTGTTCCCCATGGTCCCATGCCTGCTGCGTTGGTGATGATGAACGTCTGGACCTTGGTGATGTTGTTGTCCCTTGCGCATATGAATCCTCCTGTAGTTCCTCCCCTTCATGTTGTCCCACCCCCTGACTCCGAATAGTGTTTAGCGTGTGCTCCAGCATGTAAATGACTGGAATCGTCATGCTGATAATGGCATTGTCAGAGCTAAACATATTCGTCGCCATGTCGAAACTGTGCAGAAGGGTGCATAGGTCCTTGATCTGAGACCACTCCATCAGGGTGATCTGCCCCACCTCTGCATCTCGTTGGCCCAGGCTATACGTCATGACGTATTGCACCAGGGCTCTGCGGTGCTGCCACAGTCGCTGTAACATGTGGAGAGTTGAATTCCAGCGTGTCGCCACATCGCATTTCAGGCGATGAACCGGCAGGCCGAAAGACTTCTGGAGCGATGCAAGTCGCTCTGCTGCGGCGCTTGAACGGCGGAAGTGAGCTGACAGTTTTCGTGCCCTGTTCAGAAGGCCATCTAGGCCGGGATAGTGTGTTAAAAATTGCTGGACGACAAGGTTCAACACGTGAGCCATACAAGGTACGTGTGTCACAATGCCCAGGCGAAGTGCCGCACCCAGGTTTGCAGCATTGTCGCACACGGCCTTACCAGGCTGCAGGTTGAGTGGAGACAACCATTTATTAAACTCGGACCGCAGAGCTGACCACAACTCCTCAGCTGTGTGACTCTTATTCCCAAGACATGTCAAGCTAAAGACCGCCTGATGCCGTTGCGCACTGCTGCCAGTATAGTAATGAGGCGTGCGTGATTCCTTCTGCGCAGTGAGAACGCTGGTGGCCTTACCAGGCAGGCTTGGGGCGGAGGTGGAGGACCCAGATGAGGTGGAGGATGCAGAAGCTGTGGCGGAACTTGGACAGACAGAGGATTGACACACAAGTCGTGGGGACGGCAAGACTTGTGCAGCAGACCCTTCACCATCTATCACCATAGTTACCCAGTGCCCAGTCAGCGACATGTAACGTCCCTGTCCATGCTTACTGGTCCAAGTATCGGTGGTGAAATGCACCCGTTCACACACAGAGTTTCTCAAGGAAGCGGTGATGTTGTGTGCGACATGCTGGTGTAGCGCGGGCACACCTTTCTTAGAGAAGTAGTGGCGACTAGGCATCTGGTACTGGGGCACAGCGACAGACATAAGGTCTCTAAAATCCTGTGTGTCCACTAGGCGGAAAGGCAGCATTTCGGTAGCCAACAGCTTACAGAGGGATAGAGTCAACCTCTTAGCTTTGTCATGGGTCGGAGGAAGTGGCCTTTTATTTGACCACATCTGAGGGACAGAGATCTGGACGCTGTGTGTAGACGGTGTTGAGTAGGGTGTCCCTGGAAAAATGCAGGTTTGTGAGGAAAGTGCAGGCGGAGACATGATGTTGCCTTCATCCAACGTTGGTGCTATCGATGTCTGAGAGAGCTGTACACACTCACTTGTTTCCCCTTCCAAACCAACTGACGACCTTACAAGCAAACTGCCTGTTGCGGTTACAGTGGTGGAAGTTTGGCGTGGAAAAACAGGTGTGACAGCTGTCCCCACAGTCCTAGAAGATGAAGAGCGCGCGGATGCACTGGAAGGGGCGGGCGGTGGATGGTTCGCTCTTGCAGCATTGCAGCACAGTGAGCTTCCCACCGGGACCTATGATATTTATTCATGTGACGATTCATGGAAGAAGTTGTCAAACTGCTGAGGTTTTGACCTCTACTAAGAGAATCATGACAAATTTTACATATCACATGATTTGGGCGATCTTTTTCTATGTCAAAAAAGGACCAGGCTAGGCAAGGCTTAGAGGCCATGCGACCTGTTGATCCACCCCGAATAATGCTCATAGGCAGAGTGGTGGCTGAGGATGCAGTTGTAGACGTGCTACCAGTGCTCCGACTCTGTCCAGGAAGGCGCAAGGTAACTTCGTCGTCGGTTGCATCCTCCTCCACCGCCTCTGTTGACCTCCTCGAGTGCCTGACTGGGGGTTGACAGTAGGTGGGATCTAGAACTTCATCATCAATTGTTGTGTTTGCACTCCCCTCCCCCTCAGACCGAGCCTCTTCTTGCCCTGACCGAATATTTAAGTTGTCATCCCAATCGGGTATCTGCGTCTCATCTTCATCAGTATGTTCCTCATTGTCTATAACCACAGGTGTTACAGTTTGTGACAAAGGGTCAACATTATGCTCAGAAACTTGGTCCTCACGGCCTGAATCAGAGTCACAAAGGTTCTGGGCATCACTGCAGACCATTTCCTGTTCTGTACTCACTGTAGCTTGGGAGCAGACCTCTGATTCCCAGGCTATAGTGTGACTGAACAGCTCTGCAGACTCAGCCATCTCAGTTCCACCATACTGTGCAGGGCTGATGGAGACTTCAGAGCTGGGAGAAATCAAGTGTGATTGGGATGACAACTCAGAGGACTGGTGTTTTTTGGATGCGGTACTTGAAGTGGCTGAGAGGGCACTTGTTGGACCACTTGAAATCCATTCAAGCATTTTCCTTTTTTGCCCATCATCTACCTTTCTTCCTGTTGTTCGTGTCCGTAAAAAAGGGAGCACATCGGATTGTCCACGGTAAGTAGTAGACATCTTACTTTTGCTGGTAGATGGTCTATCTTCAGCAGATAATAATGGAGCTTTGCCACTTTCCCCACAGACAAAACCTTTTTTGCCTTTTCCACCACGCCTCTTCCCCTTTCCACCAACATCTGTCATTTTGCCACTCATGTTGATTGCGACAAGATTGTGGACTGAAAATGTGGTAGTAAAAATTGAGAGGTGGTGAAGATTGCAGTGGTGGTCTAGCTTTATTAACAGCAGAATAATAAAGAATAAATATCCCTGACAATGCAACTTAGTTATAATGAGTTGGAGTGTGCAACGCAGGCAGATGCGCTCTGCAAATGTCTTGGCACTAGTGGGACTATAGCAAAGTCCAATAGCCACGTATAGGATGCCACTAGGTACACTGAGTGTTTGCTAGTATAATGGCTAAGTTAAAATTAGTTGGAGTGTGCAACGCAGGCAGATGCGCTCTGCAAATGTCTTGGCACTAGTGGGACTATAGCAAAGTCCAATAGCCACGTATAGGATGCCACTAGGTACACTGAGTGTTTGCTAGTATAATGGCTTACTTATAATTAGTTGGAGTGTGCAACGCAGGCAGATGCGCTCTGCAAATGTCTTGGCACTAGTGGGACTATAGCAAAGTCCAATAGCCACGTATAGGATGCCACTAGGTACACTGAGTGTTTGCTAGTATAATGGCTAAGTTAAAATTAGTTGGAGTGTGCAACGCAGGCAGATGCGCTCTGCAAATGTCTTGGCACTAGTGGGACTATAGCAAAGTCCAATAGCCACGTATAGGATGCCACTAGGTACACTGAGTGTTTGCTAGTATAATGGCTTACTTATAATTAGTTGGAGTGTGCAACGCAGGCAGATGCGCTCTGCAAATGTCTTGGCACTAGTGGGACTATAGCAAAGTCCAATAGCCACGTATAGGATGCCACTAGGTACACTGAGTGTTTGCTAGTATAATGGCTTACTTATAATTAGTTGGAGTGTGCAACGCAGGCAGATGCGCTCTGCAAATGTCTTGGCACTAGTGGGACTATAGCAAAGTCCAATAGCCACAGATAGGATGCCACTAGGTACACTGAGTGTTTGCTAGTATAATGGCTTACTTATAATTAGTTGGAGTGTGCAACGCAGGCAGATGCGCTCTGCAAATGTCTTGGCACTAGTGGGACTATAGCAAGGTCCAATAGCCACGTATAGGATGCCACTAGGTACACTGAGTGTTTGCTAGTATAATGGCTTACTTATAATTAGTTGGAGTGTGCAACGCAGGCAGATGCGCTCTGCAAATGTCTTGGCACTAGTGGGACTATAGCAAAGTCCAATAGCCACGTATAGGATGCCACTAGGTACACTGAGTGTTTGCTAGTATAATGGCTTACTTATAATTAGTTGGAGAGTGCAACGCAGGCAGATGCGCTCTGCAAATGTCTTGGCACTAGTGGGACTATAGCAAGGTCCAATAGCCACGTATAGGATGCCACTAGGTACACTGAGTGTTTGCTAGTATAATGGCTTACTTATAATTAGTTGGAGTGTGCAACGCAGGCAGATGCGCTCTGCAAATGTCTTGGCACTAGTGGGACTATAGCAAAGTCCAATAGCCACGTATAGGATGCCACTAGGTACACTGAGTGTTTGCTAGTATAATGGCTAAGTTAAAATTAGTTGGAGTGTGCAACGCAGGCAGATGCGCTCTGCAAATGTCTTGGCACTAGTGGGACTATAGCAAAGTCCAATAGCCACGTATAGGATGCCACTAGGTACACTGAGTTTTTGCTAGTAAAATTGCTTAGTTTAAAAAAGTTGGAGTGTGCAATGCAGGCAGACGTGCTCTGCAAATGTCTTTGCACTAGTGGGACTATAGCAAAGTCCAATAGCCACAGATAGGATGCCACTAGGTACACTGAGTTTTTGCTAGTATAATGGCTTACTTATAATTAGTTGGAGTGTGCAACGCAGGCAGATGCGCTCTGCAAATGTCTTGGCACTAGTGGGACTATAGCAAGGTCCAATAGCCACATATAGGATGCCACTAGGTACACTGAGTGTTTGCTAGTATAATGGCTTACTTATAATTAGTTGGAGTGTGCAACGCAGGCAGATGCGCTCTGCAAATGTCTTGGCACTAGTGGGACTATAGCAAGGTCCAATAGCCACGTATAGGATGCCACTAGGTACACTGAGTGTTTGCTAGTATAATGGCTTACTTATAATTAGTTGGAGTGTGCAACGCAGGCAGATGCGCTCTGCAAATGTCTTGGCACTAGTGGGACTATAGCAAAGTCCAATAGCCACAGATAGGATGCCACTAGGTACACTGAGTGTTTGCTAGT
Organism: Anomaloglossus baeobatrachus; assembly: GCF_048569485.1. Classification (NCBI taxonomy): domain Eukaryota; kingdom Metazoa; phylum Chordata; class Amphibia; order Anura; family Aromobatidae; genus Anomaloglossus; species Anomaloglossus baeobatrachus. Next base: position 387,955 of record NW_027441905.1, read on the forward strand.
ATAATGGCTTACTTATAATTAGTTGGAGTGTGCAACGCAGGCAGATGCGCTCTGCAAATGTCTTGGCACTAGTGGGACTATAGCAAGGTCCAATAGCCACGTATAGGATGCCACTAGGTACACTGAGTGTTTGCTAGTATAATGGCTTACTTATAATTAGTTGGAGTGTGCAACGCAGGCAGATGCGCTCTGCAAATGTCTTGGCACTAGTGGGACTATAGCAAGGTCCAATAGCCACGTATAGGATGCCACTAGGTACACTGAGTGTTTGCTAGTATAATGGCTTACTTATAATTAGTTGGAGTGTGCAACGCAGGCAGATGCGCTCTGCAAATGTCTTGGCACTAGTGGGACTATAGCAAAGTCCAATAGCCACAGATAGGATGCCACTAGGTACACTGAGTGTTTGCTAGTATAATGGCTTACTTATAATTAGTTGGAGTGTGCAACGCAGGCAGATGCGCTCTGCAAATGTCTTGGCACTATTGGGACTATAGCAAAGTCCAATAGCCACGTATAGGATGCCACTAGGTACACTGAGTGTTTGCTAGTAAAATTGCTTAGTTTAAAAAAGTTGGAGTGTGCAATGCAGGCAGACGTGCTCTGCAAATGTCTTTGCACTAGTGGGACTATAGCAAAGTCCAATAGCCACAGATAGGATGCCACTAGGTACACTGAGTGTTTGCTAGTATAATGGCTTACTTATAATTAGTTGGAGTGTGCAACGCAGGCAGATGCGCTCTGCAAATGTCTTGGCACTAGTGGGACTATGGCAAAGTCCAATAGCCACGTATAGGATGCCACTAGGTACACTGAGTGTTTGCTAGTAAAATTGCTTAGTTTAAAAAAGTTGGAGTGTGCAATGCAGGCAGACGTGCTCTGCAAATGTCTTTGCACTAGTGGGACTATAGCAAAGTCCAATAGCCACAGATAGGATGCCACTAGGTACACTGAGTGTTTGCTAGTATAATGGCTAAGTTAAAATTAGTTGGAGTGTGCAACGCAGGCAGATGCGCTCTGCAAATGTCTTGGCACTAGTGGGACTATAGCAAAGTCCAATAGCCACGTATAGGATGCCACTAGGTACACTGAGTGTTTGCTAGTAAAATTGCTTAGTTTAAAAAAGTTGGAGTGTGCAATGCAGGCAGACGTGCTCTGCAAATGTCTTTGCACTAGTGGGACTATAGCAAAGTCCAATAGCCACAGATAGGATGCCACTAGGTACACTGAGTGTTTGCTAGTATAATGGCTTAGTTATAATGAGTTGGAGTGTGCAGAGGACAGGAGGGTACAGTGGCAGGATTGTGGTGCTCTGGGTAGAGGAATGGAAGCCTGCCTTTCTATTCCCTCCTAATGGTGAAATGCAGGGAGGAAATCCCTGACCTTGGCTACACAGATGCTGTTGCTGTTTGCAGGACCTGTCACCTATGGCTCTCTGACCCTGCCGGTTTGAGCCCTTAAAAGGACTGCTATAAAGTGCTCTCCCTATGCTGTCTAACGCTGTGTATGCAGCGCATACAGCTGTATCGGCTATAGGACTCAGGAGGACGGAGCTGCGACAGTGATGTCTGACACCAAAGACGCAGAAGGCAGATAATGGCGTCCGTGAAGAAAATGTCCGGTTTTATAATGCAGGGACATGTGACATGCAGATCCTATCACACATTCCGTTGCTTCTCTGGCTCAAATTCAACTTAGCTGTGTGTGTGTCTGTGATTGGCTGACATGCTGGCCCGCCCCACAAGACGCGCGCACTTAGGGAAGGAAGACAAGAAAAAAAAAAAAAAATGGCGATCGCCATTATAGAAACAGCAGTGATCTGAAGGCGCTGTTCACGCACACTATACACTGAAATGTGATAATAGTTTGATTCACAGAGTGACTTACACTATTACAGCAGAAACCAAGCTATGATTTAGCTGTTTTTTGGCTGCTAGAACCGTTCTCGAACGTTTCTAGAACTATCGAGCTTTTGCAAAAAGCTCGAGTTCTAGTTCGATTTAGAACATGCCCCAAAATCACTCGAGCCTAGAACTGGAGAACCACGAACCACGAACCGCGCTCAACTCTATCCAGGAGCTTTGGTTCCCTGAGTTTCCAATAGCAAATGTCTAGAAAAAACTCTGTCCATTGGCACAACTCAGCAAGAAAACGAGAAGACCGAGAAGATATATTTCATTTATCTTAATGCCACCTTATTAACAGCACTAAACCCTTCTATTATGTCCCTTAGCCTTTTGAGCTTATCCTCTGGTAAGCGGAAGACCATGCCTCTGGTATCGATCTCAGTGCCTAAAAACTGTATTATAGTAGCCAATCAGAATACAAAAGGATGCATAGGAAGCGTGACTTTATTTCAATATTTTAAAACAATCCAATAAAATGAAGAAAAGTCACTCATACAAGATCCACAGAAGTTGTATAATACATACATAAATCAAAACACTATAAGGCCTGTTTCACACGTCAGTGATTCTGGTACGTTTGTGCTTTTTTTAAACATAACAGAATCACTGAGATACGCAGATCCATTATAATGAATGGGTCTGCTCACACATCAGGGATTTTTCACTGCACGTGTCTCCGTGCGGCGTACCCGCGTGTCCGTGATTGCTGCACGGAGACATGTCCATTTTTTTCTGGCATCACTGATAGGATGTCCATAAGGTGGCAGCAGAGCATAACAGAAAAAGGTGCCTATTGTGCACTGAAAAGACCCAATGTGATGCACCAGACATATAGAGCCCTAATGGATTCACAAATATAAGATATATCATGAATGACTACTGCATAATGAACGCTAGCATGAAAAAAGAAAGGAATCCATAAAAATAAATAATAAATGGTGCACATATGTTAGAGCCCCACCGAAGGACAAAAAAAGTCTGATGGAAATAGAGAGCATATAGGAACAATAAGAATGTGCAACAGAGAGGAAGGTGAGAATGCAGGATCAATCACTGCCTGTCAGATATTAATAATCAGGGAAATAACTCTGGAGCAGACGCACAAATTAGGGTCTTACCTGGTAAGGTAACAAATAATTAATAGTAGTTGCACTCACCTATTAAGGTTGTGCCAGTCACAACCCCTAAATGCACGTTACAAATGGCGACAGCCGCAGCCCCTAGTAGAAGAGCAATAACGTATAGGAGGAAAATCGGGTGCGTGCCGCGCTGTCACCAAAGGAAACTGATGTTAATTATTTCATCTCTTTATTCTTTTTTCCGGTCAATGTGTTTCAGAGATCACTGTCTCCTTCATCAGGGCAAAAAAAGAACAGTATGCAATCAAAGGAGGAAGAACCTCTATATATACACATATGGAGCTACGTCAGAGGACTGACTGCTGTATTTCAAATACTGCCGGGATGGTCAACTGTTACAATACCGGCCATAAAAGTTCTCAAGTGATATATTGAGAAACATTTATAAAATCACTGGGGTATAGTGTTTCAAATTTCATAAGCTTTTTGAGACAAAAATCAGAAAAAGAAGAAGAAGAAGGACAAAATGAAAAAAAGAAAAAAAAGAAGAAAAAAAAAACAAAAAGGGAGCATTGAGCTCCAGACCCTGTATTGAGTCTTAGAAGTGTAGTGACAAGTGCATCTGTCCACAACCCTGTAAGGGTGAACGGGATGACGGACAAGAAAAATTATGTTCGTGGCAAAAAATGGTGGTGTTGCTATATAAAATTGCATTAAGAATAAAGAAAGGAAAAATTTCTTTATAAAAGTAGTGAAGAAAAAAGTGGAAAAAAGGGGAGTGTAAGCCATTTTACTAATAAATAGTGATGAGCGAGCATGCTTGTTACTACTCGGTACTCGCACGAGTATCACTGTACTCGGTCTACTCGACGGGGACCGAGTAATCTCGCGATACTCGTGCTGTACTCGTGGTCTTCATCCCTGCATGTTGGCGCTCTTTTGAGAGCCAGCCCTCATGCAGGGATTGGCTGGCAGACCACTGCAATGCCACAGCCCTGTTAGTTGTGGAATTGCAGTGATTGGCCGGCCTGCACAGCGTGACCGAGCCTTTATACCGGCGGGCGCGCTGTGCTCTGCTCACAGCTATCCAGACAGTCAGTGCAGGGAGAGGGTCGCTGCTTCAGGGAAAGGTTTGCGGCCCTTTATAGCTATTTCCGTAGCAGGGCTGCAAACAGTGTGACCAAAAGTCCTTCTCAGGACTATTCTAGTTGTATACAGGCAGGCAGGGTATAGACAGGTCGGAGTACAGTAGCAGAGTCCTTCTCAGGACTATTGTTGCTGTATACAGGCAGGGTATAGCCAGGTTTGAATACAGGCTAGTGACCAAAAGAGTCCTTGTCAGGACTATTGTAGCAGTATACAGGCAGGCAGGCAGGCAGGCAGGGTATATAGCCATTCCTAGTGGTGACCGTATACCAGCCTTCATCATATCTGGGGCTGGTGTACACAGTCTAAAACAGTCCTGATAGTGTCAGACTTCTCAGCAATTGTCGCTCCTAAAACCTGTTAGGTTCTTAGTGCGTCCGTGCTTGCATTTAAAAACCGCACGTGTGTGCCTGTCGGTGGCAGCGTACAGGTGCACTTGTGTGCGTTTTTACCAAACTATTATATAACGCACAAGTGTAGTGTATAATACACGTCAGTCAGCAGTGGCTGATAGTGTCAGAGTTCTCGTCATTAATTTTTGCTCCTAAAACCTGTGTTAGGTTCTTAGTGCGTCCGTGCTTGCATTTAAAAACCGCACGTGTGTGCCTGTCGGTGGCAGCGTACAGGTGCACTTGTGTGCGTTTTTACCAAACTATTATATAACGCACAAGTGTAGTGTATAATACACGTCAGTCAGCAGTGGCTGATAGTGTCAGAGTTCTCGTCATTAATTTTTGCTCCTAAAACCTGTGTTAGGTTTTTAGTGCGTCCGTGCTTGCATTTAAAAACCGCACGTGTGTGCCTGTCGGTGGCAGCGTACAGGTGCACTTGTGTGCGTTTTTACCAAACTATTATATAACGCACAAGTGTAGTGTATAATACACGTCAGTCAGCAGTGGCTGATAGTGTCAGAGTTCTCGTCATTAATTTTTGCTCCTAAAACCTGTGTTAGGTTCTTAGTGCGTCCGTGCTTGCATTTAAAAACCGCACGTGTGTGCCTGTCGGTGGCAGCGTACAGGTGCACTTGTGTGCGTTTTTACCAAACTATTATATAACGCACAAGTGTAGTGTATAATACACGTCAGTCAGCAGTGGCTGATAGTGTCAGAGTTCTCGTCATTAATTTTTGCTCCTAAAACCTGTTAGGTTCTTAGTGCGTCCGTGCTTGCATTTAAAAACCGCACGTGTGTGCCTGTCGGTGTCAGCGTACAGGTGCACAATTTGCACAAACTTTGATATAACGCCCAAGTCTAGTGAATACACGTCAGCACAGCATTGCAAAATGCGCAAGGGCGTTGGCAAGGAACAAGGAAGTGGACGTGATGGTGGTGCAGGCAGAGGCCGAGGTCGTGGGCAAGCTCTAATTTTGCCACAACAAAGGGCCACATCTAGTCGCTCGCACGTCCTGTCCCAAATTCTTGGGGACCGCAGCAGTACACCGCTCTTGAACCAAGACCAGTGTCAACAGGTTGTTAGTTGGATAGCGGATAATGCTTCCAGTCAGATTGGCACCACCACAAACACTCTGTCTTCCACACGGTCAAGTGTCAGTAGCCGTGATACTGCACCGCACATTTCAGAACCTGATCCTCCTTCCTACCACAAGGCTGAGTACACGTCCTCGGACATTAATGATCCCACACTTGGACACTCGGAAGAGCTGTTCACGTTTCCCTTTGCACATTCTGGCCTCTCGCCAGCTCATGTTGAAGTGGGTCATGAGGAGATCGTATGTACAGATGGCCAAATATTTGAGCAGCCACGTTCTCACGAAGTTGGCAACGTGTCTCAACAAGGGGTGGACGATGATGAGACACAATTGTCAGGAAGTCAGGAGGAGGAGCAGGGTGCGGAAGAGGAAGACGACGTGGTGGATGATCCAGTAACTGACCCAACCTGGCAGGAGGATATGCAGAGCGAGGACAGCAGTGCACAGGGGGAGGGAGGCGTAGCATCCCAACAGGCAGTAAGAAGCAGGGTGGTGGCTCCAGGCAGAAGTCAGGCAACCGTTCCCCGGAACAACAACACGACACAAGGTGCCTGTACAAATGTTAGGTCTTCCCGAGTCTGGCAGTTTTTTAAGTTGGATCCAGATGATTCTAAAAAGGCCATTTGCAACACCTGCCGTGCCAGCATCAGCAGGGGTACCAAAACTAGCAGCCTGACCACCACCAGCATGATCAGGCACATGTCAGCCAAGCACCCGACTTTGTGCGAAGTACAACAGAGTCGAGGAGCAGTGCTTGCTAATGTCACTGCTACGTCTTCGCTGGTTGTGCATGCGAGCCAATCCCCTGTCCATGCTGCCTGCGAACAAGCCTCCTCCGGTCCTGCACCTGCAGTTGCCTACTCAGAAATAACACCATCATCAAGCACGTCCTTGTCCCAGCGCAGCGTTCAGTTATCCATTCAGCAAACCTTTGAACGCAGGCGCAAATACACTGCCAACACCCCACATGCCACAGTTCTAAATGCTAACATTTCGCGACTGCTTGCGCTGGAAATGTTGCCTTTTAGGCTGGTGGAGACAGAAGCATTCCGCGACCTGATGGCGGCAGCTGTCCCACGTTACTCGGTCCCCAGCCGCCACTATTTCTCCCGGTGTGCCGTCCCCGCGTTGCATAACCACGTGTCACAAAACATCACACGTGCCCTGAACAACGCTGTTTCACCCAAAGTCCACCTAACCACAGACACGTGGACAAGTGCTTGTGGGCAAGGCCGCTACATCTCGTTGACGGCACACTGGGTTAATATTGTGGAAGCTGGGACCCAGTCTGAGCGAGGGACGGAACACGTCCTTCCCACACCAAGGTTTGCAGGCCCTACCTCAGTCAGTGTTTCACCCACACTCTACAGCTCCGGAATGTCATGCTCTTCAGCCTCCTCCTCCTCCTGCGCATCCTCATCCACTGTACCCTCCACACCAGTCCCAAGCTGGAAGCACTGCAGCACTGCCTCGGCGAAGCGGCAACAGGCTGTGCTGAAGCTAATCTGCATAGGTGACAAACCCCACAATGCAGAAGAGCTGTGGACAGCTCTGAAACAGCAGGCAGATCACTGGCTCACACCTCTGAACCTAAAGCCAGGAAAGGTCGTGTGTGACAATGGCCGGAACCTGGTGGCGGCTTTGAGGCGAGGCCAGCTGACACATGTTCCATGCGTGGCCCATGTGCTCAACCTCGTGGTTCAGCGGTTTCTAAAGTCATACCCAGAGCTGTCTGATCTGCTGGTAAAAGTTCGCCGCCTGTCTGCACATTTTCGAAAGTCACCTACTGCTTCAGCCGGCCTTGCCGGCTTTCAGCGCAGTTTGCATCTTCCGGCTCACAGACTGGTGTGTGATGTCCCCACGCGTTGGAATTCAACTCTGCACATGTTGGTCAGGATATGTGAGCAGAAGAGGGCAGTTGTTGAGTACCTGCATCACCTAAGCCGTCGGGAAATGGGTCAAACTCCACACATAACACCTGAGGAGTGGAGATGGATGTCCGACCTATGTACCATCCTCCAAAACTTTGAGGACTCCACCAAGATGGTGAGTGGTGATGACGCCATTATTAGCGTCACCATACCGCTACTCTGCCTTCTAAAACGGTCTCTGCTCAAAACCAAACATGATGCATTGCAGGCGGAGCGCGATGAGTTGCAGCAAGAAACAGTAGTGGGTGTGGGTGATAACACACAGCCCAGCCTCGTCTCATCACAACGTGCAGTGGAGGACTATGACGAGGAGGAGGATGAAGACATGGAGCAAATCTCCGGCCAAATTGAGGATATGACATGCACACCAGTCATATCCTCGGTTCAGCGTGGCTGGCCAGAGGACAGGGTAGATGAGGAGGAGGAGGAGGAGGAGGAGGAGGACAGCATGTTCAGTCAACGTGTTGGTCAGGCTACTGAAGTCCTGGCTGTTAAGAGTCTGGCGCACATGGCTGACTTTATGGTAAGCTGCCTGTCTCGTGAGCCTCGCGTTAAGAACATCTTGGCCGACAATCATTACTGGTTGGTAACACTGTTAGACCCACGCTACAAGGAGAACTTTATGTCTCTTATTCCCGAGGCGGAGAGGTCAACCAAAATGCAGCAGTTCCGGAAGGCCATAGTCACGGAAGTAGGCAAAGCATTCCCCTCACAAAACGCTAGCGGCATAGGTCAGGAATCAGTGGACAACCAAGGCGTACAGCCGAGAGAGGCACAAGTCCAATCCGCCAGAGGTAGGGGAACAGTCTTTAAGATGTGGGACAGTTTTCTCAGCCCCTCACGTACCACAGCCCCTGAGGTGCGGGGTAGTGCCACAAGAAATCCTAAGTTTGCCCAGATGCTCAAGGAGTACCTTGCAGATCGAACAACTGTACTCCGACATTCCTCTGTGCCTTACAATTATTGGGTATCCAAGGTGGACACGTGGCATGAATTGGCTCTCTACGCCTTGGAAGTCCTGGCCTGCCCTGCCGCTAGCGTTTTGTCAGAGCGTGTTTTTAGTGCCGCAGGTGGAATCATTACAGATAAACGCACCCGCCTGTCAACTGAAAATGCTGACAGGCTGACTCTGATCAAGATGAACAAGGGTTGGATTTTGCCAGACTTCACCACACCACCAGCAAATGAGAGCGGAATTTAAAGTTTGTAACGGGAATTTGCCATGTACCTCCAGTCACCCATGGGTACACACTTCTGGACTTTGGATAATCGCTGGACTGCTCCTCCTTCTCCTCATGCGCCACCATGATGACCGTTACAAGAGTTAGGCCTTTGTTTCAGGTATACCCCCAGTGGTAAATTTTTTCGCCCATTCTTTGCAGAATGGACATTACAACGACAGGAGACCCGCTCCTTTGCAATGGGAACAATGTTTTGAGGCCCTCATGCACGTCTCTATGCAGGGACAACGTGGAGCCTCCCAATTTTTGGCTGCCCTGCCAAAGGGCTATACTATAATACACCCACTTCCTGACAATGGACACTTAATGTTTTGAGGCCCTCATGCACGTCTCTATCCAGGGACAACGTGGAGCCTCCCAATTTTTGGCTGCCCTGCCAAAGGGCTATACTACAAAAGACCCACTTCCTGACAATGGACACTTAATGTTTTGAGGCCCTCATGCACGTCTCTATCCAGGGACAACGTGGAGCCTCCCAATTTTTGGCTGCCCTGCCTAAGGGCTATACTATAATACACCCACTTCCTGACAATGGACACTTAATGTTTTGAGGCCCTCATGCACGTCTCTATCCAGGGACAACGTGGAGCCTCCCAATTTTTGGCTGCCCTGCCAAAGGGCTATACTACAAAAGACCCACTTCCTGACAATGGACACTTAATGTTTTGAGGCCCTCATGCACGTCTCTATCCAGGGACAACGTGGAGCCTCCCAATTTTTGGCTGCCCTGCCTAAGGGCTATACTATAATACACCCACTTCCTGACAATGGACACTTAATGTTTTGAGGCCCTCATGCACGTCTCTATCCAGGGACAACGTGGAGCCTCCCAATTTTTGGCTGCCCTGCCAAAGGGCTATACTATAATACACCCACTTCCTGACAATGGACACTTAATGTTTTGAGGCCCTCATGCACGTCTCTATCCAGGGACAACGTGGAGCCTCCCAATTTTTGGCTGCCCTGCCAAAGGGCTATACTACAAAAGACCCACTTCCTTCCAATGGGCACTTCAGGTTTACAGGCCCTCATGCACGTCTCTATCCAGGGACAACGTGGAGCCTCCCAATTTTTGGCTGCCCTGCCTAAGGGCTATACTATAATACACCCACTTCCTGACAATGGACACTTAATGTTTTGAGGCCCTCATGCATGTCTCTATCCAGGGACAACGTGGAGCCTCCCAATTTTTGGCTGCCCTGCCAAAGGGCTATACTACAAAAGACCCACTTCCTTCCAATGGGCACTTCAGGTTTACAGGCCCTCATGCACGTCTCTATCCAGGGACAACGTGGAGCCTCCCAATTTTTGGCTGCCCTGCCAAAGGGCTATACTACAAAAGACCCACTTCCTTCCAATGGGCACTTCAGGTTTACAGGCCCTCATGCACGTCTCTATCCAGGGACAACGTGGAGCCTCCCAATTTTTGGCTGCCCTGCCTAAGGGCTATACTATAATACACCCACTTCCTGACACTGGACACTTAATGTTTTGAGGCCCTCATGCACGTCTCTATCCAGGGACAACGTGGAGCCTCCCAATTTTTGGCTGCCCTGCCTAAGGGCTATACTACAATAGACCCACTTCCTTACAATGGGCACTTCAGGTTTACAGGCCATCATGCACGTCTGTATGCAGGGGCATTGGTGAACCTCACAATTTTGGACTGCCCTGGCAAAGGAAAATACTACAAAGACTCAGTTCCTCAAAATGGGCACATTAGACTCAGAGGCCTTTATGTACGTCTCTTCTCAGGGACATCGGAGTGCCACACAATGTTTTACGTAAAATCTTTCATGTATTGATCTCAAAAAGTAACATACATTAGCTCTATCTCACTATTGGGTATGTGCCCTTAACATTTCCGCTATGAAAAATCATTTTGGTGTCATTTTGGAAGGTTTTCTGGTGAGTCCGTAAAAATGGCGTAAAACGCGGACAAAATTATTCACAGCTGTGACTTTTGAGTGATAAATGCTTCAAGGGGTCTTCCCCATGCTGTTGCCATGTCATTTGAGCACTCATCGGAGACTTTTGTGCCATTTTTAGGGTTTCTACATGCTGCCGGTGGTCATTTCACAAAAATACTCGGGTCTCCCATAGGATAACATTGGGCTCGGTGCTCGGGCCGAGTACACGAGTATCTTGGGAGGCTCGGCCCGAGCTTCGAGCACCCGAGCTTTTTAGTACTCGCTCATCACTACTAATAAACCTAAAAAATAAAAATAAATTGAATAAAAATCATGAATGTTGTGTTATAACAGGAAATTCGGTGTAAGAATGAATATCCGGGATGAGAGTTCAGCGAATGAGTTATAGAAATTGTTACAAAAAGGAGTGTGTACGGTTTATGCGTAAATTTTCAGAATGCGTACATGAAAATTATATGTATGTGAGAATGTCCCCCATGCTTTGTAAAAAGTTATTTATGAAAATGTAAATAAAATATATAAAAATGCCTAATTATTTATAATTTATGAGAAAGATATATATGTATGGAAGAATGTTATAAGGTGTCCAAGAACCATAAAGAAAAAGGGTGCATATATAATGTTAGAGGTCTAGAGTTCCACCAGGCTATATCACCCCTAAAGAAATAGAAAGAAGACCTTACTACCTGTGTACCCCAAAAAAAGCTATATTTCTTAGCCAGGATTATGGTGGAGATATGCACAAGTGAAATAAGAATATAAAGTAATACAATAAGATTATAAAACCAATATGTGTGCATTCATGCACCACCCGGTACGCTACCCTTGCCAAATTGCTCACTCTAGATCCCCACACGATCCATGAAGCCGTTCCCCCGGTCACACCGCCTGCTGCCGGTTCCCACTCATCCCTGGGGGAGTTAGGCGAGTGGTATCGAGAGCTACATGTCGGCACTGATGATACCCCCATACACCACAAGGAAGGGGTATACCGGGTGGTACAGGAGTATGAGCGGGTTTTTAGCAAGCACCCTCTAGATTTTGGGCAGATTAAAGGGGTTCAACACCACATCCCTACCGGTACACACTCCCCTATTAAAGAGAGATACAGGCCTATTCCCCCTGCGCACTACCAATGCTCCAAAGACATGTTGAGGAACATGAAGGAGGCAGGGGTTATTAGGGACAGCTGTAGTCCCTGGGCCGCTCCGTTGGTGCTGGTTAAGAAGAAGGATGGCACCATGCGGATGTGTGTGGATTACCGGAAGATTAACCAGATAACGCATAAGGATGCTTACCCTCTGCCCCGCATCAAAGAGTCCCTGGCCTCGCTGAGAACCGCTAACTACTTCTCCACCCTTGACCTCACCAGCGGGTACTGGCAGGTGGCCGTGGCACCGGAAGACCGAGAGAAGACTGCCTATGGGACCGTTTTGCTGTACTTGGATGATGTGATTGTGTACTCACAGACGTATGAAGCCCACCTGGAGCACCTAGCCGAGGTGTTCGCGTCCCTTGCCAAGTATGGGATGAAGTTGAAGCCCTCAAAGTGTCATCTGCTGAAACCCAGAGTGCAGTACCTAGGACATGTGGTTGGTGCGGAAGGTGTCGCCCCCAACCCCGAGAAGATCACCGCCATCCAAGACTGGCCGAGACCGACCACAGTGAGGGAAGTGAGGCAGTTTCTGGGCCTGGTGGGATATTACCGTCGCTTCATTAAGGGGTACACAAAGATGGCTGCCCCCATGCAAGACCTCCTCGTAGGACAGACCAAGGGTGGTAGATCCCTAGTAGCCCCATTGGTGTGGGAAGAAAAGCATGAGGAATCCTTCCGCCAGCTGAGAACAGCCCTGACCGGAGAGGAAATCCTAGCGTACCCTGACTACAGCCGCCCATTCATCCTCTACACCGACGCCAGCAATGTGGGCTTGGGGGCTGTTCTATCCCAGGTCCAAGACAGAAGGGAAAAGGTAATAGCTTATGCTAGCCGAAAACTCCGACCGACTGAGAGGAACCCTGAGAACTACATCTCCTTCAAGCTTGAGCTCTTGGCACTGGTGTGGGCTATCACCGAGCGGTTCCGCCATTACCTGGCAGCAGCCAAGTTCACCGCGTACACAGACAATAACCTGCTGACCCATCTAGATACGGCCAAGCTGGGCGCGTTGGAGCAGCGGTGGGTGACCAGGTTAGCCAACTACGATTTCACCATCAAGTACCGGGCCGGCCGTACCAACGTCAATGCCAATGCACTCTCCCGGATGCCCCACCTGTCGGAAGAGGGGCCAGAGGATGATGACCTCGAAGAGATCGAGTTGCCTGCATTTCACCGGCCATTCACTGAGAAGGTGCACGTCTACCAACAACGGGTGAACCTGGATCCGCTGCCCCGACAGGACTGGCAGGAAGCTCAGGACCAGGCACCTGCTGTCCGCCTGGTCAAGACTCTAGTGGAACAGGGTTCTGCTGGGATAGACCCTGCTGCCCCTGCCGAAGCCCAACGTCTGTGGCAAGAACGGACCCGGCTATACCTACACCAGGGGAAGTTGTATCGCGAGCTGATTAATCCAAAGACTCACGAGAAGATCCGCCAGCTGGTGATTCCCCAGGCTAACGTGCCCACCGTCCTGCAAGCATACCATGATGGTGCAGTGCACTTCGGGTGGAAGAAGCTAGAGATGTTGTTAAGAGAGCGGTTCTATTGGAGTGGAATGCGGGAATCTGTGGAGGCCTGGTGCCGAGAATGTGGCCCTTGCGCATTGAGAAGGAAGGACGAGGCCAGCCAGAAGGCACCCCTACACCCGATCATTACACACCAACCGCTGGAGCTGGTTGCCCTTAACCATGTAAAGCTCACCCCCAGCCGAAGTGGGTACACCTACGCTCTGACCATCGTAGACCACTACTCGAGGTTCCTGGTGGTTGTCCCAGTTAAGGACTTAACCGGCCGCACCGCTGCTAAGGCTTTCCAGGCTTATTTCTGTTGACCGCATTGGTACCCGGAGAGGGTGCTTACCGACCAGGGTCCGGCCTTTGAAGCAGAGGTATTCCAGGAATTCTGCCAGTTGTACGGCTGCAAGAAAATCCGGACCACGCCTTACCACGCCCAAACCAATGGCATTTGTGAAAAGATGAACCACTTGGTCCTGGGCCTCCTCAAGACGTTACCACTGGAAGAGCGGAACCTGTGGCTGGAGAAGCTACCTGACCTGGTCGATATGTACAACAACATCCCTTCCAGCTCTACGAAATGCACTCCAGCATACCTGATGAGAGCTCGTCCCGGCCGGCTACCAGTGGATCTGGAAATGGGCTTGGAAGCTTCAGAAGCACTCCTGTCGACAGCTGAATGGGACACTCGGCGGAGGACACAGTACCGACAGGTCCAGGAGTATGTTGAAAAGAACTTGTGCCAGAGTCGGGGACAACAGGAGCAGTGCTTCAACAAGAAGGCGCCTGCCGGTTCCTTCCAACCTGGGGATGTAGTGCTGAAGCGGAAAAGAAGGGCCCACAAGCTGGATGATCAATGGGAAAAAACCCCGTATGTAGTCCAGCCCACAGGATGGGAGAATGGGAAGGCCTACCAGATCAGCCGTGACCAGGGGGGGACTTTGGCCACGGTTTCCCGAGACCACCTGAAGAAGTGCCCACCAGCATTGAGAGTAGCGGATGAGGCTCCAGTTCCCAGTCCAGTGGAGAAGGAAAAAGAGGTAATCCACACCATGATGGGTGATTTTCCAGCAGACTGGCCTACACAGAACGGTGCGGTGATCCTTCCAGTGATACTGTTCCCACAACCCGTGGATGAAGAAATGATGGAAACGGTTAACCGCGAGCCAGTGCCCAGGGATGTACCTGTACCCAGCTCCCCTACGCCTCCGCCTGCCCCACATGATAGCAGGGAGGAGGAACTGACTGTTCCCTCTGCCCCACTGCCTGTCACCACTGACACCGGACCCCGAAGGTCCACTCGCCCCAACCTAGGTAGACCCCCACTTAGGTACAGGGAAACTACTCTTTAAAAGGGGGGGGCTTTATGTGTTGAGTGTACCAGTTTGAAAGTTTTAAATGATAAGTAAAGATGATCAACCAAAGAAGTTTACCTGATTGAACCGTGATTAAACCGGCCGTTGCCGGCAACTGTTGTCCCCGTAGGGACTGTGCAACCATTGCGTAAGGAACTGCTTACGGACAAGCCCGAGAACTTGCAGGGCAACCACAAACTTAGTGCAATGTAAATAAAAATGTTTGTTGGCTTGACACCGTTACCGCCTCCGGAGAGGCTGATTTGGGAGGATGGGCCTGGAGGAAAGGGATGGCCTAGGCCCGCCACTACCGTAACCGGTGGCGATCCTCCGGGGGTTCAGGGGTCCCCTTGGACGTGGGCCCCCTGAAAGAGACAGAACCCGCTCGGGCAACTTGGTGCTGGACTGGGGTCAAGGGGTGCTGCCCGCTTCTTAGGGGCAGCATCAGGGCCAGGTTGTTTGGGTGGGAGAAGAGCGGAAGCTGTACCGTTGTAAAATGTTTATGATGCTTTTACATGTTTTACCGTTTTATTCTTTTTCAGTTGTGAAAATAAAACCGGTGATGGACGGGCAGCCCGCGGACGGTCTGCATTTTACTATAGGGGAATGTGGCGCCCTGGACAAGCCAGGTCGTCACAGGTACTACACCAACACACTCTACACTCCGGCTAGGCACACCGAAGCTAAACACAAATCCTAGTTGCCTTCCTCCAGGGGCTGATGTCCACACCAGGGGGTGGGCCAGGCGGTTGATCCCACCCACCGAGGAGTTCACAGTCCTGGAGGCGGGAAAAGGAGTCAGATTAGAGATCAGTTTTGGAGTTAGAGAAGTGAAGAGGAGAGGAGACTGACCGTGTCCGGGTGTGTGGCCCGGGCACTCAGCAAGGTTGGCAGACGGTGGTGACCTTCTGCAGGAGAGGCTGATTGGAGTGAACCGTACGGACCGGGGATGGGCGGTGGCCCGCCGGTACCAGATCGGGGAGTGAAGAGAAGCCAGCACCATCCGGCAGGGCCTACGGACCCCGACCAGGCTAGGAGTCGCCGTAAAACCGGTCAAATCCGTTAGCGACAGGAACCTCCAGGGTTTCCCAGCAGTCAAGACCCGATTGAAGGCAACAGCTCACACCGTAGAGGGAAGCACAGTCACCGCCAAGGCTACAGTTCCCAGGGCCAGAGCCTGCGGGCAAAAGGGGCTCCCTCAGCATCCATCCAAGCTGGGGAGCGGGTTACCGGTGGGAAGCCCGCTAGATTTTGGGGGAATAAAAGGGGTCGAACACCACATCCCCACAGGTGCACACCCACCCATCAAAGAGAGCTATAAGCCAATACCACCTTCACATTGCCAGTGTACCAAGGACATGTTGAGCAACATGAAGGCGGCTGGGGTTATCCGTGACAGTTGTAGCCTTTGGGCAGCTCTGTTGATCCTGTTAAAAAAGAAGGACGGCACCACTCCCCGTATTGAGGAATCGCTAGCTGCATTGAGCACTGCAAATTATTTTTCTACCCTTGATCTCACTAGTCACTATTGGCAAGTGTCCGTTGCTGAGGCAGACCGGGAGAAGACCGCCTTCGCCACCCCTATGGGTCTCTGCGAGTTCAAAAGCATGCCCTTCGAGCTGTGCAATGCGCCAGGAACCTTCCAGAGGCTGATGGAATGCTGCTTGGGACAAGATTTTAGGGTGTATAAAAAGGGAGATTAGATCCCGTGATCCCAACGTATTGTTACACCTCTATAAATCACTTGTAAGGCTACATCTGGAATATGGGAACCAGTTTTGGGCTCCACATTTTAAAAAGGACATTCAGAAGTTAGAGTCAGTTCAAAGGTGGGCAACTAGACTACTACAAGGAATGGAAGGCCTCCCATATGATGACAAGTTGAAAAAGTTATTAAGTGATTATTGGCTGCAATGGGGCTTTCTGGCTGGTGCCAGCCTCTTTTCTTAGCACACAGGAACCACAATCCCTACACCATGCTTCAATGGATTCTCTCATCCCAGCCCAGTAAAACTACATATTTTACACAGTCATAAGCAGCCAAAAGAGATCTATTCTATTCAATTGCAAATGATCTAGATAAGACTGAGAATAAGATACTGCACGGGACATAGCAGAGTTGGTCAAGTTGAGTGGAGATGAGTTTGCTATTTGGCACAGCTTTTTGCATCAATAAAGCAAGTAAAAGGTGTGAAAGATAAAAAAAGGGTGAAAGTGTGAAAAGTGAATTGGCCAAATTGAGGTACATATAAAGTTTTTGCTTTCTTTCAATTCACTAATGGGGCTCATTTGAATCAGGTGAATTGAGTTCTGCTTTTGGAAACTGGGTTAAGAAGGGGTGCACCGGTCCTGGAGGTACTGCAATACCAGGTCAATGCGTGGAGTGGACAGAGCAAGATTTTTTCCATCTCCTTGTTCTAAAAATCCATTTAATATATGGTCCCCAGAGAGGGGACGTATCAGATATTAAACTGATAAGAACAGATTTAATTTTTTTTTTTTTCTGTTTATCAGTAGGACTTCAAAATAACAAAGGTGATCGCCTCCCGTTGCCTGGGAACCGTCCAGGCACAAGAGGGCTATGTGTCACCAGAAGGCGCACACACTTCCTCAAGGCCGGCAGACGTGCAATCCCAGGCACCTTCCAGTACCGACCAAGGTAGCGTCCTCCGAAACTACACTTGATCTTAGCCAAAAGGCCGAGAAGCTATAACCCGAATTGGTTACGGCCTTGAGTGGCACCCTGGCCTATACCGGACACATCTTAGGGAGAGGGAGACAAACCCACGCCTACAGAAGACATTTTGTCACCCAAGCCAACCCTTGAAAAGGCTGTTTTGCAGAGCAAAAACAAGAAGAATGGTGCTTTTTGCAGCCGCCGCCCACTGCAATGAATCTGAATAACTCCTCCTTTTGGACACAAGCACCTCCCCTCCCCCTTGCAGTCTTTCCAATTCATGATACAAAAAGACGGACGGACAGGACAGGACAGGACAGGCTGCCTGACTTTCCGTCACTGCCACCCTTTGCCATCCTTGCCCGTAGAAAGCCCTTTCATCATCCCCAAACCCTAATCTTTTCCCTTCCCTTCCCAGATGCGTCTCACTCCCTTTCATTAGGAAGTGAGCGCAGCCTTTTCTCCGTTCTGCACATGCGCGACGTTAAACACAAATGCGCAGGCGTGCGTTCCATTACCCTCACTGCATTCCACTCCCATACAGGAAGTGGGCGCAGCTATTACTACGGTCGCACATAAAAGAACCCACGGCCACCACTGCACATAGCTGACTCCACCACAGGACACCCACTTCTACACCAACGCAGGTAAGACAGGATCGGCACCTCTATGCTCCCGTTACAATCAGGCTCAGTCACCATGTGATAACGCTCTCAACTCTTTAGTTGCAGGCTCCCCTTGCTTCACCTCCACTGGCTGTGCTGCCATTTCCTCTCCCACCTGGAAGGTATACTTTATTCCACTATTTTCCTGTTTCTCTATTCCCCCTTTTCCCATAACCTACTTTTATCTGCATTTGTGGGGTATCTATATGCTATTTACATCATAGTTTTATTCATTAATATGGAAGGGAAGAGTGCCCATGAGAGTGTTGAACTGCGGAGAGCAAGAGATTAAGCTGCTCCGATTTGCCACCATTGATAAGCTGTTCTCAGTAGATACACATGCTATCCAAACAGCAGCATCCACCATTGCTTCAGCCCACCCATTCAGTGACAGCTCACCAAGTCAGCCAGAGGAGTGGTGTAAGGAATTACACGTAGGCACTGACTCCACACCTTCACATCACAAGAAGGGGGTCTACAGGCTAGTGCAAGAATACGAGCAAGTCTTCAGCAAACATCCGCTAGACTTTTGAAGAATAAAAGGGGTCAAACACTACATCCCCACAAGTGCACACCCACCCATCAAAGAGAGATATAAGCCAAAACTACCTGCACATTACCAGTGTACCAAGGACATGTTGAGCAACATGAAGGAGGCTGGGGTTATCCGTGACAGTTGTAGCCTCTGGGCAGCTCCGTTGGTCCTGTTAAAGAAGAAGGACAGCACCACTCCCCTGTATTGAGGAATAGCTAGCTGCATTGAGAACTGCAAATTATTTTTCTACCCTTGATCTCACTAGTCGCTATTGGCAAGTGTCCGTTGCTGAGGCAGACCGGGAGAAGACCGCCTTTGCCACCCCGATGGGTCTCTGCGAGTTCAAAAGCATGCCCTTCGAGCTGTGCAATTTGCCAGGAACCTTCCAGAGGCTGATGGAATGCTGCTTGGGACACCGAAACTTTGAAACGGTACTGCTATACCTTTATGATGTTATTGTTTATTCTAAAGCAAACAAGATTTTAGGGTGTATAAAAAGGGAGATTAGATCCGGTGATCCCAACGTATTGTTACCCCTCTATAAATCACTTGTAAGGCCACATCTGGAATATGGGGTAAAGTCCTGAGCAGGTTGATAACCATTGGTTTGAGCATGGTAGGGTGTAGTGCGCATCTTCCTGCATCGGTAAAAGCTGCAGAAGTCCTTGAAGATTTCCGCTTCAAAGGCTGTGCCTTGATCTGTGAGGACTCTCTCTGAGTAGCCATGAGGTCTGCATAAGTGTGCTTGGAAGACCTTCGCTGCAGTATGGGCCATTAGATCTTTGACTTGTACCACAACCATAAATCTCGAGTAGTTGTCTACCATCGTAAGTGCATACGTGAGCTCGCCTCGATATTCTGCAACAAAACTCCCTTTTTCGATTTCAGTTTCAGCAAACACTCCTCTTCCTGTAGAAAATATTTATCATTACCTAAGACAGTCATTCTAATGCATGACAATATTAAGGCAATTTAGTTAAAACTTGTTTTAACTCACCTTTAAGGGGATTGATGTATTTCATGGTCAATCCAGGTTTGTCAGTGATGGCACTGACATAATGTATGGCGTCTTTTTCGGGCGTTATCCTTTGCCTTTTCATTGTGAAAATCCAGTTGCCTATATCAAAGCAAATTCTACTACTTGTAAAGTATGCAGAAAATGAAATGTAGAACATATAACATCAACTGCTTAGGAACGCATCATAGGTTAGTACTTAAAAGGATATTGTCATGTTCTAGTCATAATGCAAGCTGGACATTTTTCATGTTACCCTGTAATCGCCGGCCTGTTCTAATGCTCACAAGCCAAGATATAGGCTCAGCTGCTACGGCTTCCCTCTGCCTTCTGAATGAAACTTGAATATGTCTGGGTCACTGTGTATATAGCAGGTGCTCAGAAAAAATAAGAGTCAATTCAATAGAAATAGCTCTGGCACACTATAGTGATCAATAACGTAAGAAAGGAACTCTTGGAATGCTGAAAATTCTTTATTTGTGCAAAAGGATAATTCATCCAACGTTTCGACCTTGTTTTTAGGTCTTTATCAAGGATAAAGTTATCTAAGATCATAAAGGGTTACAAAACCATATAAACACGTAATTAGTACATAGTACAACATAACAGTACAATATATTGCTACTTGAGAGTACAATGGGTCAAATGACCATGATGCACATACAAAAAATTTTTCCAAAGCCATAGTGAAAACATTTGTACTGAGGAAAGAAAATTTCCACATGACCTATCTGGAGAAACATTCTGGATCAAACAACCAAAAATAGTCAAGCAGGTAAATACACACCTATATGGATAACAGGATGATATGTGTTCAATTGTATAGCGTCATTGCCATTAAGGTACAAATGGAAAACTTGCAATCCTATATAGTGAAGGAAATGAACACATATCATATCAAAGAACACAGGAACATGGGTGTGAGAAAAACCTCAATGTTTATACTTTGTTCTTTATAATGGTGTGAACATGTATATGTCTCAGTACCTTATGCACTTGAGAATTCTAGTGAGTAGATCATGAAAGCCTATTTCAGAACTGGAATCGGTAAATAATTGTAGGTGGAATCTAAATGAAAAGATGGTACAAGTGTTATCATGACACGTGGGCTATAACACAATGGACCGTGTGACAAAGAAGAAAGGAGAGAAAGAAGAGGAAGAAAATGCAACTACCTGTAACATTACGTGATAGTCACTGGTAAGTATCACTTGACAATTCAAGTGAAAAAGGATTCCTTTATTAAAGGGTTCTCAGTCGCCTCAGGATCATGAAATACTAGGGTAAATGATATGAGAATGGGTAAGAAGCACCACTAAAGGAAATATGAGATGCAGGACATATATCTATAAACCCCTGAACTACATGATAGAAATAAAAAGAAGAAAAAAGAAAAAAAAGAAGAAAGAAGAAGAACACATAGAATGCGGAAAGAGAATGGGTACAACTACCTGAGTTACTGCAGGGAGGCCCCTGGTTGGTATTGTGAGGGTTAGTGGAATTCCTTCACTGAAGGGTTCTCAGTTGCCTCAGGTTCGTGAAAAATGCTATAGACAAATAATGCCCGGAGAAAAGGGGTTCATATACAGCGAATAATGGTAATACAAGGTACATGTGTCACATGTAATAGTATATATATATATATTGTACTAAGCTCTACACCAGAAATAGAAAGTAGTCCCTCTGCCTTCTGTCTAGGTGCCCTGAGTTATGTCCTGTAAACTGTCACAGGGACCCAGACACACATGTGTAGTAGGGGAATATCCCTGCTGAGATGCCAGTGCTAGAGCACTCGTTTGCTGTGGAGTTGAACGCTATGTGAGCAGTTCTTACCTTCAATGAGCAGAAGTCTCTTTTTTCAGATTTCAATATCTCTGTGGGTATCTGGCAGAAATATGGAATACTCTTTACTGCTTAGACCCTGTACACCACTCCCACTAAAGGGGGCTTTACACGCTGCGACATCGCTAATGCGGAGTCGTTGGGGTCACGGAATTTGTGACGCACATCCGGCCGCATTAGCGATGTTGCTGCGTGTGACACCGATGAGCGATTTTGCATCGCTGCAAAAACGTGCAAAATCGCTCATCGGTGACATGGGTCTCCATTCTCGATTATCGTTACTGCAGCAGTAACGATGTAGTTCGTCGCTCCTGCGGCAGCACACATCGCTCCGTGTGACACCGCAGAAACGAGGAACCTCTCCTTACCTGCCTCCCAGCCGCTATGAGGAAGGAAGGAGGTGGGCGGGATGTTCCGGCCACTCATCTCCGCCCCTCCGCTGCTATTGGGCGGTCGCTCAGTGATGTCGCTGTGACGCCGCACGGACCGCCCCCTTAGAAAGGAGGCGGTTCGCCGGTCACAGCGACGTCGCCGGGCAGGTAAGTATGTGTGACGGGTCTGGTCGGTGTTGTGCAGCATGGGCAGCGATTTGCCCGTGTCGCGCAACAGATGGGGGCGGGTATCCACACTAGCGATATCGGGACCGATATCGCAGTGTGTAAAGTAGCCTTTAATAAACTGTGTAAAGGATTTTAAGTAAAAATCCACAATAAACCAGCGCTAGATGGGTTTTTATAATTTTATTAATAGACCACAAATAAAAAATTTTTTGCTATCCTTGTTTCAAGACAGAGTATTTGATAATATACAATACACTGATTTTTACTAAAACCAAGGACCACATAAAACAAGGACCACATAAAATAAAAAATGAAAGTAATGAGAATAAAATTATTTTGTATAACCAATTAACTTCGAGGTGATACAATATTCACATTGATTTAGTTTTACCAGTCTAATGTAATGCCCCGGCCGGTGGCATATATTTTGTTTGGTTAATAATTTAGACTTATACAATGAAAGATGTACTATACCACCCCTGGCTAACTTACAAGTTTTAAGTTGTACAATATAAGTTTGCGACGTTATATTCATATATAGGAAGGCAAACAATATTGGCAATTTAGTGGCACCCACCATACGTAATCTTACAGCACCTAATAAGGGAGGATTATTTGGCCTGAAAGGTTTTTTTCCATGCAAAAGCTGTATAGTATGTAAGAATACAAAAAATATTTCACGGAAATCCTTCTTACAGGGGCAGTCAGAAGTCATGATTAGAGAATTTATTACATGTCAATCAAAGGGAGTAGTATATTGCATTCAATGTCCCTGTCAGAAAAAATACATTGGGAGAACTATTAGACCCCTATGGAAAAGGGTGGGTGAGCACATTAGAAGTGTTAAAAATAAATGTACTAAGCACCCCCTATCCAGACATTATGTGTTAAAACATGGAGGGTCCTTTAAAGGATCCCAAGTATGGGGCGTACAAAAAATAACTAAGGATTGGAGAGGTGGCGATTTCATTAAAAAAATGTCACGAGCAGAAAGCCAATGGATTTTTGAATTGAACACCTTGAAACCATATGGACTCAATAATGATATAGAACTGTTTGCTTTTAATTAATTTATATTTTTATAGGTAGAGGAGTAATAGGTACTGATAATAATACGGAGAGAAGGAAAAAAAAAAAAAAAAAAAAAATAAAGCGATTGTCATGGAGATATATGTGTATATATGCATAATATATATTAAAATTGGTGCTTCACTTGCCCAAGGTTGATGTAGATATAAGGGGCTTTTCATATTATAGCAAATTTATATTACACCTTTATGATGTCCTTTTGTTAAATTTATTGTTGAAAAAAAGCATATGCATATATACACATTGTCTTCCCAGTATATGATGATACAAGCAAGGCTATATATAGGTCTTTTTAGAAAAACCTTTAGAAAAACCTTTGCACATAATTATATTATATGGCTATTATGAACGGTCTTTCACAAATTGATATATGTAGTGGTCATTGAATGTTGGTTGAATTTAAACATTGTTTAATTTTATGCAAATTATAACCAATTAAATATATGCATAAATAGTGCTCTAGGCAACAGCTGAGTTATCCTTGAGGAAGGGGGCCGTTACACGCCCCCGAAACGCGCGTCGGATCAGGACTCTGTTTTTGCCTACCTCACCTGTGCGGTGATAACCTGCCAAGTAATCTCTCCCTCGTGTGGAATCAACCGGCTTCCACTGGACACGGTACGGATTGCCTGCTGGAGAGGTTGAGAGGTTACCGCTGACATTTCCTTTGTCTGCAACCAGGATACATTGGTACCTCCAGCGGTTCTGCATTGCTCGTTTGGAAGCGGATCGGAGCCTTGTGTGGTGCTAACCTGCCAAGCAACTTCCTCCTGTGTGGAATCAGTCAGCTGACACTGGATACGGTCTGGACTGCCCGCTGGAGAGGCTGAGTAGTTACCGCTGATCTTATTGTTGTCCGCAGCCAACATCTTGGTGCTTTCAGTGGCTTCGTACTGCTTGATTTCGAAAGTACATTTGGGAGAATACGGGACCGGCTGGTTTGTGGCCTTGTGAAGTGTTATAAAGGCTCTGTAAAGAGGGATGTCGGTAACCATACATCTCCCCCAGAGCCAGCACTAGTCGCGGCCACTGGCCTCAAAACGTCCGCTCTGGAAGTCTAACAGGTCAATCCTGTACATAGCGGTTCCAGCCTAATCAACGGAGAAATCCGGGGTGTTTTTTGCGGTCAACTTGTTGTGAGGTTTATTCCCCCAGGCCCTGGGGGCGAATATAACGTCGCAAACTTATATTGTACAACTTAAAACTTGTAAGTTAGCCAGGGGTGGTATAGTACATCTTTCATTGTATAAGTCTAAATTATTAACCAAACAAAATAGATGCCACCGGCCGGGGCATTACATTAGACTGGTAAAACTAAATCAATGTGAATATTGTATCACCTCGAAGTTAATTGGTTATACAAAAGAATTTTATTCTCATTACTTTCATTTTTTATTTTATGTGGTCCTTGTTTTATGTGGTCCTTGGTTTTAGTAATAATCAGTGTATTGTATATTATCAAATACTCTGTCTTGAAACAAGGATAGCAAAAAATTTTTTATTTGTGGTCTATTAATAAAATTATAAAAACCCATCTAGCGCTGGTTTATTGTGGATTTTTACTTAAAATCCTTTACACAGTTTATTAAAGGCTACTTTACACACTGCGATATCGGTCCCGATATCGCTAGTGTGGATACCCGCCCCCATCTGTTGCGCGACACGGGCAAATCGCTGCCCATGCTGCACAACACCGACCAGACCCGTCACACATACTTACCTGCCCGGCGACGTCGCTGTGACCGGCGAACCGCCTCCTTTCTAAGGGGGCGGTCCGTGCGGCGTCACAGCGACGTCACTGAGCGACCGCCCAATAGCAGCGGAGGGGCGGAGATGAGTGGCCGGAACATCCCGCCCACCTCCTTCCTTCCTCATAGCGGCTGGGAGGCAGGTAAGAAGAGGTTCCTCGTTTCTGCGGTGTCACACGGAGCGATGTGTGCTGCCGCAGGAGCGACGAACTACATCGTTACTGCTGCAGTAACGATAATCGAGAATGGAGACCCATGTCACCGATGAGCGATTTTGCACGTTTTTGCAGCGATGCAAAATCGCTCATCGGTGTCACACGCAGCAACATCGCTAATGCGGCCGGATGTGCGTCACAAATTCCGTGACCCCAACGACTCCGCATTAGCGATGTCGCAGCGTGTAAAGCCCCCTTTAGTGGGAGTGGTGTACAGGGTCTTAGCAGTAAAGAGTATTCCATATTTCTGCCAGATACCCACAGAGATATTGAAATCTGAAAAAAGAGACTTCTGCTCATTGAAGGTAAGAACTGCTCACATAGCGTTCAACTCCACAGCAAACGAGTGCTCTAGCACTGGCATCTCAGCAGGGATATTCCCCTACTACACATGTGTGTCTGGGTCCCTGTGACAGTTTACAGGACATAACTCAGGGCACCTAGACAGAAGGCAGAGGGACTACTTTCTATTTCTGGTGTAGAGCTTAGTACAATATATATATATATATACTATTACATGTGACACATGTACCTTGTATTACCATTATTCGCTGTATATGAACCCCTTTTCTCCGGGCATTATTTGTCTATAGCATTTTTCACGAACCTGAGGCAACTGAGAACCCTTCAGTGAAGGAATTCCACTAACCCTCACAATACCAACCAGGGGCCTCCCTGCAGTAACTCAGGTAGTTGTACCCATTCTCTTTCCGCATTCTATGTGTTCTTCTTCTTTCTTCTTTTTTTTCTTTTTTCTTCTTTTTATTTCTATCATGTAGTTCAGGGGTTTATAGATATATGTCCTGCATCTCATATTTCCTTTAGTGGTGCTTCTTACCCATTCTCATATCATTTACCCTAGTATTTCATGATCCTGAGGCGACTGAGAACCCTTTAATAAAGGAATCCTTTTTCACTTGAATTGTCAAGTGATACTTACCAGTGACTATCACGTAATGTTACAGGTAGTTGCATTTTCTTCCTCTTCTTTCTCTCCTTTCTTCTTTGTCACACGGTCCATTGTGTTATAGCCCACGTGTCATGATAACACTTGTACCATCTTTTCATTTAGATTCCACCTACAATTATTTACCGATTCCAGTTCTGAAATAGGCTTTCATGATCTACTCACTAGAATTCTCAAGTGCATAAGGTACTGAGACATATACATGTTCACACCATTATAAAGAACAAAGTATAAACATTGAGGTTTTTCTCACACCCATGTTCCTGTGTTCTTTGATATGATATGTGTTCATTTCCTTCACTATATAGGATTGCAAGTTTTCCATTTGTACCTTAATGGCAATGACGCTATACAATTGAACACATATCATCCTGTTATCCATATAGGTGTGTATTTACCTGCTTGACTATTTTTGGTTGTTTGATCCAGAATGTTTCTCCAGATAGGTCATGTGGAAATTTTCTTTCCTCAGTACAAATGTTTTCACTATGGCTTTGGAAAAATTTTTTGTATGTGCATCATGGTCATTTGACCCATTGTACTCTCAAGTAGCAATATATTGTACTGTTATGTTGTACTATGTACTAATTACGTGTTTATATGGTTTTGTAACCCTTTATGATCTTAGATAACTTTATCCTTGATAAAGACCTAAAAACAAGGTCGAAACGTTGGATGAATTATCCTTTTGCACAAATAAAGAATTTTCAGCATTCCAAGAGTTCTTTTCTTACGTTATTGATCACTATAGTGTGCCAGAGCTATTTCTATTGAATTGACTCTTATTTTTTCTGAGCACCTGCTATATACACAGTGACCCAGACATATTCAAGTTTCATTCAGAAGGCAGAGGGAAGCCTTAGCAGCTGAGCCTATATCTTGGCTTGTGAGCATTAGAACAGGCCGGCGATTACAGGGTAACATGAAAAATGTCCAGCTTGCATTATGACTAGAACATGACAATATCCTTTTAAGTACTAACCTATGATGCGTTCCTAAGCAGTTGATGTTATATGTTCTACATTTCATTTTCTGCATACTTTACAAGTAGTAGAATTTGCTTTGATATAGGCAACTGGATTTTCACAATGAAAAGGCAAAGGATAACGCCCGAAAAAGACGCCATACATTATGTCAGTGCCATCACTGACAAACCTGGATTGACCATGAAATACATCAATCCCCTTAAAGGTGAGTTAAAACAAGTTTTAACTAAATTGCCTTAATATTGTCATGCATTAGAATGACTGTCTTAGGTAATGATAAATATTTTCTACAGGAAGAGGAGTGTTTGCTGAAACTGAAATCGAAAAAGGGAGTTTTGTTGCAGAATATCGAGGCGAGCTCACGTATGCACTTACGATGGTAGACAACTACTCGAGATTTATGGTTGTGGTACAAGTCAAAGATCTAATGGCCCATACTGCAGCGAAGGTCTTCCAAGCACACTTATGCAGACCTCATGGCTACTCAGAGAGAGTCCTCACAGATCAAGGCACAGCCTTTGAAGCGGAAATCTTCAAGGACTTCTGCAGCTTTTACCGATGCAGGAAGATGCGCACTACACCCTACCATGCTCAAACCAATGGTTATCAACCTGCTCAGGACTTTACCCCATATTCCAGATGTGGCCTTACAAGTGATTTATAGAGGGGTAACAATACGTTGGGATCACCGGATCTAATCTCCCTTTTTATACACCCTAAAATCTTGTTTGCTTTAGAATAAACAATAACATCATAAAGGTATAGCAGTACCGTTTCAAAGTTTCGGTGTCCCAAGCAGCATTCCATCAGCCTCTGGAAGGTTCCTGGCAAATTGCACAGCTCGAAGGGCATGCTTTTGAACTCGCAGAGACCCATCGGGGTGGCAAAGGCGGTCTTCTCCCGGTCTGCCTCAGCAACGGACACTTGCCAATAGCGACTAGTGAGATCAAGGGTAGAAAAATAATTTGCAGTTCTCAATGCAGCTAGCTATTCCTCAATACAGGGGAGTGGTGCTGTCCTTCTTCTTTAACAGGACCAACGGAGCTGCCCAGAGGCTACAACTGTCACGGATAACCCCAGCCTCCTTCATGTTGCTCAACATGTCCTTGGTACACTGGTAATGTGCAGGTAGTTTTGGCTTATATCTCTCTTTGATGGGTGGGTGTGCACTTGTGGGGATGTAGTGTTTGACCCCTTTTATTCTTCAAAAGTCTAGCGGATGTTTGCTGAAGACTTGCTCGTATTCTTGCACTAGCCTGTAGACCCCCTTCTTGTGATGTGAAGGTGTGGAGTCAGTGCCTACGTGTAATTCCTTACACCACTCCTCTGGCTGACTTGGTGAGCTGTCACTGAATGGGTGGGCTGAAGCAATGGTGGATGCTGCTGTTTGGATAGCATGTGTATCTACTGAGAACAGCTTATCAATGGTGGCAAATCGGAGCAGCTTAATCTCTTGCTCTCCGCAGTTCAACACTCTCATGGGCACTCTTCCCTTCCATATTAATGAATAAAACTATGATGTAAATAGCATATAGATACCCCACAAATGCAGATAAAAGTAGGTTATGGGAAAAGGGGGAAGAGAGAAACAGGAAAATAGTGGAATAAAGTATACCTTCCAGGTGGGAGAGGAAATGGCAGCACAGCCAGTGGAGGTGAAGCAAGGGGAGCCTGCAACTAAAGAGTTGAGAGCGTTATCACATGGTGACTGAGCCTGATTGTAACGGGAGCATAGAGGTGCCGATCCTGTCTTACCTGCGTTGGTGTAGAAGTGGGTGTCCTGTGGTGGAGTCAGCTATGTGCAGTGGTGGCCGTGGGTTCTTTTATGTGCGACCGTAGTAATAGCTGCGCCCACTTCCTGTATGGGAGTGGAATGCAGTGAGGGTAATGGAACGCACGCCTGCGCATTTGTGTTTAACGTCGCGCATGTGCAGAACGGAGAAAAGGCTGCGCTCACTTCCTAATGAAAGGGAGTGAGACGCATCTGGGAAGGGAAGGGAAAAGATTAGGGTTTGGGGATGATGAAAGGGCTTTCTACGGGCAAGGATGGCAAAGGGTGGCAGTGACGGAAAGTCAGGCAGCCTGTCCTGTCCTGTCCTGTCCGTCCGTCTTTTTGTATCATGAATTGGAAAGACTGCAAGGGGGAGGGGAGGTGCTTGTGTCCAAAAGGAGGAGTTATTCAGATTCATTGCAGTGGGCGGCGGCTGCAAAAAGCACCATTCTTCTTGTTTTTGCTCTGCAAAACAGCCTTTTCAAGGGTTGGCTTGGGTGACAAAATGTCTTCTGTAGGCGTGGGTTTGTCTCCCTCTCCCTAATATGTGTCCGGTATAGGCCTGGTTGCCACTCAAGGCCGTAACCAATTCGGGTTATAGCTTCTCGGCCTTTTGGCTAAGATCAAGTGTAGTTTCGGAGGACGCTACCTTGGTCGGTACTGGAAGGTGCCTGGGATTGCACGTCTGCCGGCCTTGAGGAAGTGTGTGCGCCTTCTGGTGACACATAGCCCTCTTGTGCCTGGACGGTTCCCAGGCAACGGGAGGCGATCACCTTTGTTATTTTGAAGTCCTACTGATAAACAGAAAAAAAAAAAAATTAAATCTGTTCTTATCAGTTTAATATCTGATACGTCCCCTCTCTGGGGACCATATATTAAATGGATTTTTAGAACAAGGAGATGGAAAAAATCTTGCTCTGTCCACTCCACGCATTGACCTGGTATTGCAGTACCTCCAGGACCGGTGCACCCCTTCTTAACCCAGTTTCCAAAAGCAGAACTCAATTCACCTGATTCAAATGAGCCCCATTAGTGAATTGAAAGAAAGCAAAAACTTTATATGCACCTCAATTTGGCCAATTCACTTTTCACACTTTCACCCTTTTTTTTATCTTTCACACCTTTTACTTGCTTTATTGATGCAAAAAGCTGTGCCAAATAGCAAACTCATCTCCACTCAACTTGACCAACTCTGCTATGTCCCGTGCAGTATCTTATTCTCAGTCTTATCTAGATCATTTGCAATTGAATAGAATAGATCCCTTTTGGCTGCTTATGACTGTGTAAAATATGTAGTTTTACTGGGCTGGGATGAGAGAATCCATTGAAGCATGGTGTAGGGATTGTGGTTCCTGTGTGCTAAGAAGAGAGGCTGGCACCAGCCAGAAAGCCCCATTGCAGCCAATAATCACTTAATAACTTTTTCAACTTGTCATCATATGGGAGGCCTTCCATTCCTTGTAGTAGTCTAGTTGCCCACCTTTGAACTGACTCTAACTTCTGAATGTCCTTTTTAAAATGTGGAGCCCAAAACTGGTTCCCATATTCCAGATGTAGCCTTACAAGTGATTTATAGAGGTGTAACAATACGTTGGGATCACGGGATCTAATCTCCCTTTTTATACACCCTAAAATCTTGTCCCAAGCAGCATTCCATCAGCCTCTGGAAGGTTCCTGGCGCATTGCACAGCTCGAAGGGCATGCTTTTGAACTCGCAGAGACCCATAGGGGTCTGCCTCAGCAACGGACACTTGCCAATAGTGACTAGTGAGATCAAGGGTAGAAAAATAATTTGCAGTTCTCAATGCAGCTAGCGATTCCTCAATACGGGGAGTGGTGCCGTCCTTCTTTTTTAACAGGATCAACAGAGCTGCCCAAAGGCTACAACTGTCACGGATAACCCCAGCCGCCTTCATGTTGCTCAACATGTCCTTGGTACACTGGCAATGTGAAGGTGGTATTGGCTTATAGCTCTCTTTGATGGGTGGGTGTGCACCTGTGGGGATGTGGTGTTGGACCCCTTTTATTCCCCCAAAATCTAGCGGGCTTCCCACCGGTAACCCGCTCCCCAGCTTGGATGGATGCTGAGGGAGCCCCTTTTGCCCGCAGGCTCTGGCCCTGGGAACTGTAGCCTTGGCGGTGACTGTGCTTCCCTCTACGGTGTGAGCTGTTGCCTTCAATCGGGTCTTGACTGCTGGGAAACCCTGGAGGTTCCTGTCGCTAACGGATTTGACCGGTTTTACGGCGACTCCTAGCCTGGTCGGGGTCCGTAGGCCCTGCCGGATGGTGCTGGCTTCTCTTCACTCCCCGATCTGGTACCGGCGGGCCACTGCCCATCCCCGGTCCGTACGGTTCACTCCAATCAGCCTCTCCTGCAGAAGGTCACCACCGTCTGCCAACCTTGCTGAGTGCCCGGGCCACACACCCGGACACGGTCAGTCTCCTCTCCTCTTCACTTCTCTAACTCCAAAACTGATCTCTAATCTGACTCCTTTTCCCGCCTCCAGGACTGTGAACTCCTCGGTGGGTGGGATCAACCGCCTGGCCCACCCCCTGGTGTGGACATCAGCCCCTGGAGGAAGGCAACTAGGATTTGTGTTTAGCTTCGGTGTGCCTAGCCGGAGTGTAGAGTGTGTTGGTGTAGTACCTGTGACGACCTGGCTTGTCCAGGGCGCCACATTCCCCTATAGTAAAATGCAGACCGTCCGCGGGCTGCCCGTCCATCACCGGTTTTATTTTCACAACTGAAAAAGAATAAAACGGTAAAACATGTAAAAGCATCATAAACATTTTACAACGGTACAGCTTCCGCTCTTCTCCCACCCAAACAACCTGGCCCTGATGCTGCCCCTAAGAAGCGGGCAGCACCCCTTGACCCCAGTCCAGCACCAAGTTGCCCGAGCGGGTTCTGTCTCTTTCAGGGGGCCCACGTCCAAGGGGACCCCTGAACCCCCGGAGGATCGCCACCGGTTACGGTAGTGGCGGGCCTAGGCCATCCCTTTCCTCCAGGCCCATCCTCCCAAATCAGCCTCTCCGGAGGCGGTAACGGTGTCAAGCCAACAAACATTTTTATTTACATTGCACTAAGTTTGTGGTTGCCCTGCAAGTTCTTGGGCTTGTCCGTAAGCAGTTCCTTACGCAATGGTTGCACAGTCCCTACGGGGACAACAGTTGCCGGCAACGGCCGGTTTAATCACGGTTCAATCAGGTAAACTTCTTTGGTTGATCATCTTTACTTATCATTTAAAACTTTCAAACTGGTACACTCAACACATAAAGCCCCCCCCTTTTAAAGAGTAGTTTCCCTGTACCTAAGTGGGGGTCTACCTAGGTTGGGGCGAGTGGACCTTCGGGGTCCGGTGTCAGTGGTGACAGGCAGTGGGGCAGAGGGAACAGTCAGTTCCTCCTCCCTGCTATCATGTGGGGCAGGCGGAGGCGTAGGGGAGCTGGGTACAGGTACATCCCTGGGCACTGGCTCGCGGTTAACCGTTTCCATCATTTCTTCATCCACGGGTTGTGGGAACAGTATCACTGGAAGGATCACCGCACCGTTCTGTGTAGGCCAGTCTGCTGGAAAATCACCCATCATGGTGTGGATTACCTCTTTTTCCTTCTCCACTGGACTGGGAACTGGAGCCTCATCCGCTACTCTCAATGCTGGTGGGCACTTCTTCAGGTGGTCTCGGGAAACCGTGGCCAAAGTCCCCCCCTGGTCACGGCTGATCTGGTAGGCCTTCCCATTCTCCCATCCTGTGGGCTGGACTACATACGGGGTTTTTTCCCATTGATCATCCAGCTTGTGGGCCCTTCTTTTCCGCTTCAGCACTACATCCCCAGGTTGGAAGGAACCGGCAGGCGCCTTCTTGTTGAAGCACTGCTCCTGTTGTCCCCGACTCCGGCACAAGTTCTTTTCAACATACTCCTGGACCTGTCGGTACTGTGTCCTCCGCCGAGTGTCCCATTCAGCTGTCGACAGGAGTGCTTCTGAAGCTTCCAAGCCCATTTCCAGATCCACTGGTAGCCGGCCGGGACGAGCTCTCATCAGGTATGCTGGAGTGCATTTCGTAGAGCTGGAAGGGATGTTGTTGTACATATCGACCAGGTCAGGTAGCTTCTCCAGCCACAGGTTCCGCTCTTCCAGTGGTAACGTCTTGAGGAGGCCCAGGACCAAGTGGTTCATCTTTTCACAAATGCCATTGGTTTGGGCGTGGTAAGGCGTGGTCCGGATTTTCTTGCAGCCGTACAACTGGCAGAATTCCTGGAATACCTCTGCTTCAAAGGCCGGACCCTGGTCGGTAAGCACCCTCTCCGGGTACCAATGCGGTCAACAGAAATAAGCCTGGAAAGCCTTAGCAGCGGTGCGGCCGGTTAAGTCCTTAACTGGGACAACCACCAGGAACCTCGAGTAGTGGTCTACGATGGTCAGAGCGTAGGTGTACCCACTTCGGCTGGGGGTGAGCTTTACATGGTCAAGGGCAACCAGCTCCAGCGGTTGGTGTGTAATGATCGGGTGTAGGGGTGCCTTCTGGCTGGCCTCGTCCTTCCTTCTCAATGCGCAAGGGCCACATTCTCGGCACCAGGCCTCCACAGATTCCCGCATTCCACTCCAATAGAACCGCTCTCTTAACAACATCTCTAGCTTCTTCCACCCGAAGTGCACTGCACCATCATGGTATGCTTGCAGGACGGTGGGCACGTTAGCCTGGGGAATCACCAGCTGGCGGATCTTCTCGTGAGTCTTTGGATTAATCAGCTCGCGATACAACTTCCCCTGGTGTAGGTATAGCCGGGTCCGTTCTTGCCACAGACGTTGGGCTTCGGCAGGGGCAGCAGGGTCTATCCCAGCAGAACCCTGTTCCACTAGAGTCTTGACCAGGCGGACAGCAGGTGCCTGGTCCTGAGCTTCCTGCCAGTCCTGTCGGGGCAGCGGATCCAGGTTCACCCGTTGTTGGTAGACGTGCACCTTCTCAGTGAATGGCCGGTGAAATGCAGGCAACTCGATCTCTTCGAGGTCATCATCCTCTGGCCCCTCTTCCGACAGGTGGGGCATCCGGGAGAGTGCATTGGCATTGACGTTGGTACGGCCGGCCCGGTACTTGATGGTGAAATCGTAGTTGGCTAACCTGGTCACCCACCGCTGCTCCAACGCGCCCAGCTTGGCCGTATCTAGATGGGTCAGCAGGTTATTGTCTGTGTACGCGGTGAACTTGGCTGCTGCCAGGTAATGGCGGAACCGCTCGGTGATAGCCCACACCAGTGCCAAGAGCTCAAGCTTGAAGGAGATGTAGTTCTCAGGGTTCCTCTCAGTCGGTCGGAGTTTTCGGCTAGCATAAGCTATTACCTTTTCCCTTCTGTCTTGGACCTGGGATAGAACAGCCCCCAAGCCCACATTGCTGGCGTCGGTGTAGAGGATGAATGGGCGGCTGTAGTCAGGGTACGCTAGGATTTCCTCTCCGGTCAGGGCTGTTCTCAGCTGGCGGAAGGATTCCTCATGCTTTTCTTCCCACACCAATGGGGCTACTAGGGATCTACCACCCTTGGTCTGTCCTACGAGGAGGTCTTGCATGGGGGCAGCCATCTTTGTGTACCCCTTAATGAAGCGACGGTAATATCCCACCAGGCCCAGAAACTGCCTCACTTCCCTCACTGTGGTCGGTCTCGGCCAGTCTTGGATGGCGGTGATCTTCTCGGGGTTGGGGGCGACACCTTCCGCACCAACCACATGTCCTAGGTACTGCACTCTGGGTTTCAGCAGATGACACTTTGAGGGCTTCAACTTCATCCCATACTTGGCAAGGGACGCGAACACCTCGGCTAGGTGCTCCAGGTGGGCTTCATACGTCTGTGAGTACACAATCACATCATCCAAGTACAGCAAAACGGTCCCATAGGCAGTCTTCTCTCGGTCTTCCGGTGCCACGGCCACCTGCCAGTACCCGCTGGTGAGGTCAAGGGTGGAGAAGTAGTTAGCGGTTCTCAGCGAGGCCAGGGACTCTTTGATGCGGGGCAGAGGGTAAGCATCCTTATGCGTTATCTGGTTAATCTTCCGGTAATCCACACACATCCGCATGGTGCCATCCTTCTTCTTAACCAGCACCAACGGAGCGGCCCAGGGACTACAGCTGTCCCTAATAACCCCTGCCTCCTTCATGTTCCTCAACATGTCTTTGGCGCATTGGTAGTGCGCAGGGGGAATAGGCCTGTATCTCTCTTTAATAGGGGAGTGTGTACCGGTAGGGATGTGGTGTTGAACCCCTTTAATCTGCCCAAAATCTAGAGGGTGCTTGCTAAAAACCCGCTCATACTCCTGTACCACCCGGTATACCCCTTCCTTGTAGTGTATGGGGGTATCATCAGTGCCGACATGTAGCTCTCGATACCACTCGCCTAACTCCCCCAGGGATGAGTGGGAACCGGCAGCAGGCGGTGTGACTGGGGGAACGGCTTCATGGATCGTGTGGGGATCTAGAGTGAGCAATTTGGCAAGGGTAGCGTACCGGGTGGTGCATGAATGCACACATATTGGTTTTATAATCTTATTGTATTACTTTATATTCTTATTTCACTTGTGCATATCTCCACCATAATCCTGGCTAAGAAATATAGCTTTTTTTGGGGTACACAGGTAGTAAGGCCTTCTTTCTATTTCTTTAGGGGTGATATAGCCTGGTGGAACTCTAGACCTCTAACATTATATATGCACCCTTTTTCTTTATGGTTCTTGGACACCTTATAACATTCTTCCATACATATATATCTTTCTCATAAATTATAAATAATTAGGCATTTTTATATATTTTATTTACATTTTCATAAATAACTTTTTACAAAGCATGGGGGACATTCTCACATACATATAATTTTCATGTACGCATTCTGAAAATTTACGCATAAACCGTACACACTCCTTTTTGTAACAATTTCTATAACTCATTCGCTGAACTCTCATCCCGGATATTCATTCTTACACCGAATTTCCTGTTATAACACAATATTCATGATTTTTATTCAATTTATTTTTATTTTTTAGGTTTATTAGTAGTGATGAGCGAGTACTAAAAAGCTCGGGTGCTCGAAGCTCGGGCCGAGCCTCCCAAGATACTCGTGTACTCGGCCCGAGCACCGAGCCCAATGTTATCCTATGGGAGACCCGAGTATTTTTGTGAAATGACCACCGGCAGCATGTAGAAACCCTAAAAATGGCACAAAAGTCTCCGAAGAGTGCTCAAATGACATGGCAACAGCATGGGGAAGACCCCTTGAAGCATTTATCACTCAAAAGTCACAGCTGTGAATAATTTTGTCCGCGTTTTACGCCATTTTTACGGACTCACCAGAAAACCTTCCAAAATGACACCAAAATGATTTTTCATAGCGGAAATGTTAAGGGCACATACCCAATAGTGAGATAGAGCTAATGTATGTTACTTTTTGAGATCAATACATGAAAGATTTTACGTAAAACATTGTGTGGCACTCCGATGTCCCTGAGAAGAGACGTACATAAAGGCCTCTGAGTCTAATGTGCCCATTTTGAGGAACTGAGTCTTTGTAGTATTTTCCTTTGCCAGGGCAGTCCAAAATTGTGAGGTTCACCAATGCCCCTGCATACAGACGTGCATGATGGCCTGTAAACCTGAAGTGCCCATTGTAAGGAAGTGGGTCTATTGTAGTATAGCCCTTAGGCAGGGCAGCCAAAAATTGGGAGGCTCCACGTTGTCCCTGGATAGAGACGTGCATGAGGGCCTCAAAACATTAAGTGTCCAGTGTCAGGAAGTGGGTGTATTATAGTATAGCCCTTAGGCAGGGCAGCCAAAAATTGGGAGGCTCCACGTTGTCCCTGGATAGAGACGTGCATGAGGGCCTGTAAACCTGAAGTGCCCATTGGAAGGAAGTGGGTCTTTTGTAGTATAGCCCTTTGGCAGGGCAGCCAAAAATTGGGAGGCTCCACGTTGTCCCTGGATAGAGACGTGCATGAGGGCCTGTAAACCTGAAGTGCCCATTGGAAGGAAGTGGGTCTTTTGTAGTATAGCCCTTTGGCAGGGCAGCCAAAAATTGGGAGGCTCCACGTTGTCCCTGGATAGAGACATGCATGAGGGCCTCAAAACATTAAGTGTCCATTGTCAGGAAGTGGGTGTATTATAGTATAGCCCTTAGGCAGGGCAGCCAAAAATTGGGAGGCTCCACGTTGTCCCTGGATAGAGACGTGCATGAGGGCCTGTAAACCTGAAGTGCCCATTGGAAGGAAGTGGGTCTTTTGTAGTATAGCCCTTTGGCAGGGCAGCCAAAAATTGGGAGGCTCCACGTTGTCCCTGGATAGAGACGTGCATGAGGGCCTCAAAACATTAAGTGTCCATTGTCAGGAAGTGGGTGTATTATAGTATAGCCCTTTGGCAGGGCAGCCAAAAATTGGGAGGCTCCACGTTGTCCCTGGATAGAGACGTGCATGA
The DNA here is from genome assembly GCF_048569485.1 of Anomaloglossus baeobatrachus. Classification (NCBI taxonomy): domain Eukaryota; kingdom Metazoa; phylum Chordata; class Amphibia; order Anura; family Aromobatidae; genus Anomaloglossus; species Anomaloglossus baeobatrachus. The sequence goes on from NW_027441905.1 coordinate 425,224, forward strand.
GGGCCTCAAAACATTAAGTGTCCATTGTCAGGAAGTGGGTGTATTATAGTATAGCCCTTAGGCAGGGCAGCCAAAAATTGGGAGGCTCCACGTTGTCCCTGGATAGAGACGTGCATGAGGGCCTCAAAACATTAAGTGTCCATTGTCAGGAAGTGGGTCTTTTGTAGTATAGCCCTTTGGCAGGGCAGCCAAAAATTGGGAGGCTCCACGTTGTCCCTGGATAGAGACGTGCATGAGGGCCTCAAAACATTAAGTGTCCATTGTCAGGAAGTGGGTGTATTATAGTATAGCCCTTAGGCAGGGCAGCCAAAAATTGGGAGGCTCCACGTTGTCCCTGGATAGAGACGTGCATGAGGGCCTCAAAACATTAAGTGTCCATTGTCAGGAAGTGGGTCTTTTGTAGTATAGCCCTTTGGCAGGGCAGCCAAAAATTGGGAGGCTCCACGTTGTCCCTGGATAGAGACGTGCATGAGGGCCTCAAAACATTAAGTGTCCATTGTCAGGAAGTGGGTGTATTATAGTATAGCCCTTTGGCAGGGCAGCCAAAAATTGGGAGGCTCCACGTTGTCCCTGCATAGAGACGTGCATGAGGGCCTCAAAACATTGTTCCCATTGCAAAGGAGCGGGTCTCCTGTCGTTGTAATGTCCATTCTGCAAAGAATGGGCGAAAAAATTTACCACTGGGGGTATACCTGAAACAAAGGCCTAACTCTTGTAACGGTCATCATGGTGGCGCATGAGGAGAAGGAGGAGCAGTCCAGCGATTATCCAAAGTCCAGAAGTGTGTACCCATGGGTGACTGGAGGTACATGGCAAATTCCCATTACAAACTTTAAATTCCGCTCTCATTTGCTGGTGGTGTGGTGAAGTCTGGCCCAATCCAACCCTTGTTCATCTTGATCAGAGTCAGCCTGTCAGCATTTTCAGTTGACAGGCGGGTGCGTTTATCTGTAATGATTCCACCTGCGGCACTAAAAACACGCTCTGACAAAACGCTAGCGGCAGGGCAGGCCAGGACTTCCAAGGCGTAGAGAGCCAATTCATGCCACGTGTCCACCTTGGATACCCAATAATTGTAAGGCACAGAGGAATGTCGGAGTACAGTTGTTCGATCTGCAAGGTACTCCTTGAGCATCTGGGCAAACTTAGGATTTCTTGTGGCACTACCCCGCACCTCAGGGGCTGTGGTACGTGAGGGGCTGAGAAAACTGTCCCACATCTTAAAGACTGTTCCCCTACCTCTGGCGGATTGGACTTGTGCCTCTCTCGGCTGTACGCCTTGGTTGTCCACTGATTCCTGACCTATGCCGCTAGCGTTTTGTGAGGGGAATGCTTTGCCTACTTCCGTGACTATGGCCTTCCGGAACTGCTGCATTTTGGTTGACCTCTCCGCCTCGGGAATAAGAGACATAAAGTTCTCCTTGTAGCGTGGGTCTAACAGTGTTACCAACCAGTAATGATTGTCGGCCAAGATGTTCTTAACGCGAGGGTCACGAGACAGGCAGCTTACCATAAAGTCAGCCATGTGCGCCAGACTCTTAACAGCCAGGACTTCAGTAGCCTGACCAACACGTTGACTGAACATGCTGTCCTCCTCCTCCTCCTCCTCCTCATCTACCCTGTCCTCTGGCCAGCCACGCTGAACCGAGGATATGACTGGTGTGCATGTCATATCCTCAATTTGGCCGGAGATTTGCTCCATGTCTTCATCCTCCTCCTCGTCATAGTCCTCCACTGCACGTTGTGATGAGACGAGGCTGGGCTGTGTGTTATCACCCACACCCACTACTGTTTCTTGCTGCAACTCATCGCGCTCCGCCTGCAATGCATCATGTTTGGTTTTGAGCAGAGACCGTTTTAGAAGGCAGAGTAGCGGTATGGTGACGCTAATAATGGCGTCATCACCACTCACCATCTTGGTGGAGTCCTCAAAGTTTTGGAGGATGGTACATAGGTCGGACATCCATCTCCACTCCTCAGGTGTTAAATAGTGGCGGCTGGGGACCAAGTAACGTGGGACAGCTGCCGCCATCAGGTCGCGGAATGCTTCTGTCTCCACCAGCCTAAAAGGCAACATTTCCAGCGCAAGCAGTCGCGAAATGTTAGCATTTAGAACTGTGGCATGTGGGGTGTTGGCAATGTATTTGCGCCTGCGTTCAAAGGTTTGCTGAATGGATAACTGAACGCTGCGCTGGGACAAGGACGTGCTTGATGATGGTGTTATTTCTGAGTAGGCAACTGCAGGTGCAGGACCGGAGGAGGCTTGTTCGCAGGCAGCATGGACAGGGGATTGGCTCGCATGCACAACCAGCGAAGACGTAGCAGTGACATTAGCAAGCACTGCTCCTCGACTCTGTTGTACTTCCCACAAAGTCGGGTGCTTGGCTGACATGTGCCTGATCATGCTGGTGGTGGTCAGGCTGCTAGTTTTGGTACCCCTGCTGATGCTGGCACGGCAGGTGTTGCAAATGGCCTTTTTAGAATCATCTGGATCCAACTTAAAAAACTGCCAGACTCGGGAAGACCTAACATTTGTATAGGCACCTTGTGTCGTGTTGTTGTTCCGGGGAACGGTTGCCTGACTTCTGCCTGGAGCCACCACCCTGCTTCTTACTGCCTGTTGGGATGCTACGCCTCCCTCCCCCTGTGCACTGCTGTCCTCGCTCTGCATATCCTCCTGCCAGGTTGGGTCAGTTACTGGATCATCCACCACGTCGTCTTCCTCTTCCGCACCCTGCTCCTCCTCCTGACTTCCTGACAATTGTGTCTCATCATCGTCCACCCCTTGTTGAGACACGTTGCCAACTTCGTGAGAACGTGGCTGCTCAAATATTTGGCCATCTGTACATACGATCTCCTCATGACCCACTTCAACATGAGCTGGCGAGAGGCCAGAATGTGCGAATGGAAACGTGAACAGCTCTTCCGAGTGTCCAAGTGTGGGATCATTAATGTCCGAGGACGTGTACTCAGCCTTGTGGTAGGAAGGAGGATCAGGTTCTGAAATGTGCGGTGCAGTATCACGGCTACTGACACTTGACATGGTGGAAGACAGAGTGTTTGTGGTGGTGCCAATCTGACTGGAAGCATTATCCGCTATCCAACTAACAACCTGTTGACACTGGTCTTGGTTCAAGAGCGGTGTACTGCTGCGGTCCCCAAGAATTTGGGACAGGATGTGCGAGCGACTAGATGTGGCCCTTTGTTGTGGCAAAATTAGAGCTTGCCCACGACCTCGGCCTCTGCCTGCACCACCATCACGTCCACTTCCTTGTTCCTTGCCAACGCCCTTGCGCATTTTGCAATGCTGTGCTGACGTGTATTCACTAGACTTGGGCGTTATATCAAAGTTTGTGCAAATTGTGCACCTGTACGCTGCCACCGACAGGCACACACGTGCGGTTTTTAAATGCAAGCACGGACGCACTAAGAACCTAACAGGTTTTAGGAGCAAAAATTAATGACGAGAACTCTGACACTATCAGCCACTGCTGACTGACGTGTATTATACACTACACTTGTGCGTTATATAATAGTTTGGTAAAAACGCACACAAGTGCACCTGTACGCTGCCACCGACAGGCACACACGTGCGGTTTTTAAATGCAAGCACGGACGCACTAAGAACCTAACACAGGTTTTAGGAGCAAAAATTAATGACGAGAACTCTGACACTATCAGCCACTGCTGACTGACGTGTATTATACACTACACTTGTGCGTTATATAATAGTTTGGTAAAAACGCACACAAGTGCACCTGTACGCTGCCACCGACAGGCACACACGTGCGGTTTTTAAATGCAAGCACGGACGCACTAAGAACCTAACACAGGTTTTAGGAGCAAAAATTAATGACGAGAACTCTGACACTATCAGCCACTGCTGACTGACGTGTATTATACACTACACTTGTGCGTTATATAATAGTTTGGTAAAAACGTACACAAGTGCACCTGTACGCTGCCACCGACAGGCACACACGTGCGGTTTTTAAATGCAAGCACGGACGCACTAAGAACCTAACACAGGTTTTAGGAGCAAAAATTAATGACGAGAACTCTGACACTATCAGCCACTGCTGACTGACGTGTATTATACACTACACTTGTGCGTTATATAATAGTTTGGTAAAAACGCACACAAGTGCACCTGTACGCTGCCACCGACAGGCACACACGTGCGGTTTTTAAATGCAAGCACGGACGCACTAAGAACCTAACACAGGTTTTAGGAGCAAAAATTAATGACGAGAACTCTGACACTATCAGCCACTGCTGACTGACGTGTATTATACACTACACTTGTGCGTTATATAATAGTTTGGTAAAAACGCACACAAGTGCACCTGTACGCTGCCACCGACAGGCACACACGTGCGGTTTTTAAATGCAAGCACGGACGCACTAAGAACCTAACACAGGTTTTAGGAGCAAAAATTAATGACGAGAACTCTGACACTATCAGCCACTGCTGACTGACGTGTATTATACACTACACTTGTGCGTTATATAATAGTTTGGTAAAAACGCACACAAGTGCACCTGTACGCTGCCACCGACAGGCACACACGTGCGGTTTTTAAATGCAAGCACGGACGCACTAAGAACCTAACAGGTTTTAGGAGCGACAATTGCTGAGAAGTCTGACACTATCAGGACTGTTTTAGACTGTGTACACCAGCCCCAGATATCATGAAGGCTGGTATACGGTCACCACTAGGAATGGCTATATACCCTGCCTGCCTGCCTGCCTGCCTGTATACTGCTACAATAGTCCTGACAAGGACTCTTTTGGTCACTAGCCTGTATTCCAACCTGGCTATACCCTGCCTGTATACAGCAACAATAGTCCTGAGAAGGACTCTGCTACTGTACTCCGACCTGGCTATACCCTGCCTGCCTGTATACAACTAGAATAGTCCTGAGAAGGACTTTTGGTCACACTGTTTGCAGCCCTGCTACGGAAATAGCTATAAAGGGCCGCAAACCTTTCCCTGAAGCAGCGACCCTCTCCCTGCACTGACTGTCTGGATAGCTGTGAGCAGAGCACAGCGCGCCCGCCGGTATAAAGGCTCGGTCACGCTGTGCAGGCCGGCCAATCACTGCAATTCCACAACTAACAGGGCTGTGGCATTGCAGTGGTCTGCCAGCCAATCCCTGCATGAGGGCTGGCTCTCAAAAGAGCGCCAACATGCAGGGATGAAGACCACGAGTACAGCACGAGTATCGCGAGATTACTCGGTCCCCGTCGAGTAGACTGAGTACAGTGATACTCGTGCGAGTACCGAGTAGTAACAAGCATGCTCGCTCATCACTAATTATTAGTAAAATGGCTTACACTCCCCTTTTTTCCACTTTTTTCTTCACTACTTTTATAAAGAAATTTTTCCTTTCTTTATTCTTAATGCAATTTTATATAGCAACACCACCATTTTTTGCCACGAACATAATTTTTCTTGTCCGTCATCCCGTTCACCCTTACAGGGTTGTGGACAGATGCACTTGTCACTACACTTCTAAGACTCAATACAGGGTCTGGAGCTCAATGCTCCCTTTTTGTTTTTTTTTTCTTCTTTTTTTTCTTTTTTTCATTTTGTCCTTCTTCTTCTTCTTTTTCTGATTTTTGTCTCAAAAAGCTGATGAAATTTGAAACACTATACCCCAGTGATTTTATAAATGTTTCTCAATATATCACTTGAGAACTTTTATGGCCGGTATTGTAACAGTTGACCATCCCGGCAGTATTTGAAATACAGCAGTCAGTCCTCTGACGTAGCTCCATATGTGTATATATAGAGGTTCTTCCTCCTTTGATTGCATACTGTTCTTTTTTTGCCCTGATGAAGGAGACAGTGATCTCTGAAACACATTGACCGGAAAAAAGAATAAAGAGATGAAATAATTAACATCAGTTTCCTTTGGTGACAGCGCGGCACGCACCCGATTTTCCTCCTATACGTTATTGCTCTTCTACTAGGGGCTGCGGCTGTCGCCATTTGTAACGTGCATTTAGGGGTTGTGACTGGCACAACCTTAAGAGGTGAGTGCAACTACTATTAATTATTTGTTACCTTACCAGGTAAGACCCTAATTTGTGCGTCTGCTCCAGAGTTATTTCCCTGATTATTAATATCTGACAGGCAGTGATTGATCCTGCATTCTCACCTTCCTCTCTGTTGCACATTCTTATTGTTCCTATATGCTCTCTATTTCCATCAGACTTTTTTTGTCCTTCGGTGGGGCTCTAACATATGTGCACCATTTATTATTTATTTTTATGGATTCCTTTCTTTTTTCATGCTAGCGTTCATTATGCAGTAGTCATTCATGATATATCTTATATTTGTGAATCCATTAGGGCTCTATATGTCTGGTGCATCACATTGGGTCTTTTCAGTGCACAATAGGCACCTTTTTCTGTTATGCTCTGCTGCCACCTTATGGACATCCTATCAGTGATGCCAGAAAAAAATGGACATGTCTCCGTGCAGCAATCACGGACACGCGGGTACGCCGCACGGAGACACGTGCAGTGAAAAATCACTGATGTGTGAGCAGACCCATTCATTATAATGGATCTGCGTATCTCAGTGATTCTGTTATGTTTAAAAAAAAGCACAAACGTACCAGAATCACTGACGTGTGAAACAGGCCTTATAGTGTTTTGATTTATGTATGTATTATACAACTTCTGTGGATCTTGTATGAGTGACTTTTCTTCATTTTATTGGATTGTTTTAAAATATTGAAATAAAGTCACGCTTCCTATGCATCCTTTTGTATTCTGATTGGCTACTATAATACAGTTTTTAGGCACTGAGATCGATACCAGAGGCATGGTCTTCCGCTTACCAGAGGATAAGCTCAAAAGGCTAAGGGACATAATAGAAGGGTTTAGTGCTGTTAATAAGGTGGCATTAAGATAAATGAAATATATCTTCTCGGTCTTCTCGTTTTCTTGCTGAGTTGTGCCAATGGACAGAGTTTTTTCTAGACATTTGCTATTGGAAACTCAGGGAACCAAAGCTCCTGGATAGAGTTGAGCGCGGTTCGTGGTTCGTGGTTCTCCAGTTCTAGGCTCGAGTGATTTTGGGGCATGTTCTAGATCGAACTAGAACTCGAGCTTTTTGCAAAAGCTCGATAGTTCTAGAAACGTTCGAGAACGGTTCTAGCAGCCAAAAAACAGCTAAATCATAGCTTGGTTTCTGCTGTAATAGTGTAAGTCACTCTGTGAATCAAACTATTATCAAATTTCAGTGTATAGTGTGCGTGAACAGCGCCTTCAGATCACTGCTGTTTCTATAATGGCGATCGCCATTTTTTTTTTTTTTCCTTGTCTTCCTTCCCTAAGTGCGCGCGTCTTGTGGGGCGGGCCAGCATGTCAGCCAATCACAGACACACACACAGCTAAGTTGACTTTGAGCCAGAGAAGCAACGGCATGTGTGATAGGATCTGCATGTCACATGTCCCTGCATTATAAAACCGGACATTTTCTTCACGGACGCCATTATCTGCCTTCTGCGTCTTTGGTGTCAGACATCACTGTCGCAGCTCCGTCCTCCTGAGTCCTATAGCCGATACAGCTGTATGCGCTGCATACACAGCGTTAGACAGCATAGGGAGAGCACTTTATAGCAGTCCTTTTAAGGGCTCAAACCGGCAGGGTCAGAGAGCCATAGGTGACAGGTCCTGCAAACAGCAACAGCATCTGTGTAGCCAAGGTCAGGGATTTCCTCCCTGCATTTCACCATTAGGAGGGAATAGAAAGGCAGGCTTCCATTCCTCTACCCAGAGCACCACAATCCTGCCACTGTACCCTCCTGTCCTCTGCACACTCCAACTCATTATAACTAAGCCATTATACTAGCAAACACTCAGTGTACCTAGTGGCATCCTATCTGTGGCTATTGGACTTTGCTATAGTCCCACTAGTGCAAAGACATTTGCAGAGCAAGTCTGCCTGCATTGCACACTCCAACTTTTTTAAACTAAGCAATTTTACTAGCAAACACTCAGTGTACCTAGTGGCATCCTATACGTGGCTATTGGACTTTGCTATAGTCCCACTAGTGCCAAGACATTTGCAGAGCGCATCTGCCTGCGTTGCACACTCCAACTAATTTTAACTTAGCCATTATACTAGCAAACACTCAGTGTACCTAGTGGCATCCTATACGTGGCTATTGGACTTTGCTATAGTCCCACTAGTGCCAAGACATTTGCAGAGCGCATCTGCCTGCGTTGCACACTCCAACTAATTATAAGTAAGCCATTATACTAGCAAACACTCAGTGTACCTAGTGGCATCCTATCTGTGGCTAATGGACTTTGCTATAGTCCCACTAGTGCAAAGACATTTGCAGAGCACGTCTGCCTGCATTGCACACTCCAACTTTTTTAAACTAAGCAATTTTACTAGCAAACACTCAGTGTACCTAGTGGCATCCTATACGTGGCTATTGGACTTTGCTATAGTCCCACTAGTGCCAAGACATTTGCAGAGCGCATCTGCCTGCGTTGCACACTCCAACTAATTATAAGTAAGCCATTATACTAGCAAACACTCAGTGTACCTAGTGGCATCCTATCTGTGGCTATTGGACTTTGCTATAGTCCCACTAGTGCCAAGACATTTGCAGAGCGCATCTGCCTGCGTTGCACACTCCAACTAATTATAAGTAAGCCATTATACTAGCAAACACTCAGTGTACCTAGTGGCATCCTATACGTGGCTATTGGACCTTGCTATAGTCCCACTAGTGCCAAGACATTTGCAGAGCGCATCTGCCTGCGTTGCACACTCCAACTAATTATAAGTAAGCCATTATACTAGCAAACACTCAGTGTACCTAGTGGCATCCTATACGTGGCTATTGGACCTTGCTATAGTCCCACTAGTGCCAAGACATTTGCAGAGCGCATCTGCCTGCGTTGCACACTCCAACTAATTATAAGTAAGCCATTATACTAGCAAACACTCAGTGTACCTAGTGGCATCCTATCTGTGGCTATTGGACTTTGCTATAGTCCCACTAGTGCCAAGACATTTGCAGAGCGCATCTGCCTGCGTTGCACACTCCAACTAATTATAAGTAAGCCATTATACTAGCAAACACTCAGTGTACCTAGTGGCATCCTATACGTGGCTATTGGACCTTGCTATAGTCCCACTAGTGCCAAGACATTTGCAGAGCGCATCTGCCTGCGTTGCACACTCCAACTAATTATAAGTAAGCCATTATACTAGCAAACACTCAGTGTACCTAGTGGCATCCTATACGTGGCTATTGGACCTTGCTATAGTCCCACTAGTGCCAAGACATTTGCAGAGCGCATCTGCCTGCGTTGCACACTCCAACTAATTATAAGTAAGCCATTATACTAGCAAAAACTCAGTGTACCTAGTGGCATCCTATCTGTGGCTATTGGACTTTGCTATAATCCCACTAGTGCAAAGACATTTGCAGAGCACGTCTGCCTGCATTGCACACTCCAACTTTTTTAAACTAAGCAATTTTACTAGCAAACACTCAGTGTACCTAGTGGCATCCTATACGTGGCTATTGGACTTTGCTATAGTCCCACTAGTGCCAAGACATTTGCAGAGCGCATCTGCCTTCGTTGCACACTCCAACTAATTTTAACTTAGCCATTATACTAGCAAACACTCAGTGTACCTAGTGGCATCCTATACGTGGCTATTGGACTTTGCTATAGTCCCACTAGTGCCAAGACATTTGCAGAGCGCATCTGCCTGCGTTGCACACTCCAACTAATTGTAAGTAAGCCATTATACTAGCAAACACTCAGTGTACCTAGTGGCATCCTATACGTGGCTATTGGACCTTGCTATAGTCCCACTAGTGCCAAGACATTTGCAGAGCGCATCTGCCTGCGTTGCACACTCCAACTAATTATAAGTAAGCCATTATACTAGCAAACACTCAGTGTACCTAGTGGCATCCTATACGTGGCTATTGGACTTTGCTATAGTCCCACTAGTGCCAAGACATTTGCAGAGCGCATCTGCCTGCGTTGCACACTCCAACTAATTATAAGTAAGCCATTATACTAGCAAACACTCAGTGTACCTAGTGGCATCCTATACGTGGCTATTGGACCTTGCTATAGTCCCACTAGTGCCAAGACATTTGCAGAGCGCATCTGCCTGCGTTGCACACTCCAACTAATTATAAGTAAGCCATTATACTAGCAAACACTCAGTGTACCTAGTGGCATCCTATCTGTGGCTATTGGACTTTGCTATAGTCCCACTAGTGCCAAGACATTTGCAGAGCGCATCTGCCTGCGTTGCACACTCCAACTAATTATAAGTAAGCCATTATACTAGCAAACACAGTGTACCTAGTGGCATCCTATACGTGGCTATTGGACTTTGCTATAGTCCCACTAGTGCCAAGACATTTGCAGAGCGCATCTGCCTGCGTTGCACACTCCAACTAATTATAAGTAAGCCATTATACTAGCAAACACTCAGTGTACCTAGTGGCATCCTATACGTGGCTATTGGACTTTGCTATAGTCCCACTAGTGCCAAGACATTTGCAGAGCGCATCTGCCTGCGTTGCACACTCCAACTAATTTTAACTTAGCCATTATACTAGCAAACACTCAGTGTACCTAGTGGCATCCTATACGTGGCTATTGGACTTTGCTATAGTCCCACTAGTGCCAAGACATTTGCAGAGCGCATCTGCCTGCGTTGCACACTCCAACTAATTATAAGTAAGCCATTATACTAGCAAACACTCAGTGTACCTAGTGGCATCCTATACGTGGCTATTGGACTTTGCTATAGTCCCACTAGTGCCAAGACATTTGCAGAGCGCATCTGCCTGCGTTGCACACTCCAACTAATTTTAACTTAGCCATTATACTAGCAAACACTCAGTGTACCTAGTGGCATCCTATACGTGGCTATTGGACTTTGCTATAGTCCCACTAGTGCCAAGACATTTGCAGAGCGCATCTGCCTGCGTTGCACACTCCAACTCATTATAACTAAGTTGCATTGTCAGGGATATTTATTCTTTATTATTCTGCTGTTAATAAAGCTAGACCACCACTGCAATCTTCACCACCTCTCAATTTTTACTACCACATTTTCAGTCCACAATCTTGTCGCAATCAACATGAGTGGCAAAATGACAGATGCTGGTGGAAAGGGGAAGAGGCGTGGTGGAAAAGGCAAAAAAGGTTTTGTCTGTGGGGAAAGTGGCAAAGCTCCATTATCATCTGCTGAAGATAGACCATCTACCAGCAAAAGTAAGATGTCTACTACTTACCGTGGACAATCCGATGTGCTCCCTTTTTTACGGACACGAACAACAGGAAGAAAGGTAGATGATGGGCAAAAAAGGAAAATGCTTGAATGGATCTCAAGTGGTCCAACAAGTGCCCTCTCAGCCACTTCAAGTACCGCATCCAAAAAACACCAGTCCTCTGAGTTGTCATCCCAATCACACTTGATTTCTCCCAGCTCTGAAGTCTCCATCAGCCCTGCACAGTATGGTGGAACTGAGATGGCTGAGTCTGCAGAGCTGTTCAGTCACACTATAGCCTGGGAATCAGAGGTCTGCTCCCAAGCTACAGTGAGTACAGAACAGGAAATGGTCTGCAGTGATGCCCAGAACCTTTGTGACTCTGATTCAGGCCGTGAGGACCAAGTTTCTGAGCATAATGTTGACCCTTTGTCACAAACTGTAACACCTGTGGTTATAGACAATGAGGAACATACTGATGAAGATGAGACGCAGATACCCGATTGGGATGACAACTTAAATATTCGGTCAGGGCAAGAAGAGTCTCGGTCTGAGGGGGAGGGGAGTGCAAACACAACAATTGATGATGAAGTTCTAGATCCCACCTACTGTCAACCCCCAGTCAGGCACTCGAGGAGGTCAACAGAGGCGGTGGAGGAGGATGCAACCGACGACGAAGTTACCTTGCGCCTTCCTGGACAGAGTCGGAGCACTGGTAGCACGTCTACAACTGCATCCTCAGCCACCACTCTGCCTATGAGCATTATTCGGGGTGGATCAACAGGTCGCATGGCCTCTAAGCCTTGCCTAGCCTGGTCCTTTTTTGACATAGAAAAAGATCGCCCAAATCATGTGATATGTAAAATTTGTCATGATTCTCTTAGTAGAGGTCAAAACCTCAGCAGTTTGACAACTTCTTCCATGAATCGTCACATGAATAAATATCATAGGTCCCGGTGGGAAGCTCACTGTGCTGCAATGCTGCAAGAGCGAACCATCCACCGCCCGCCCCTTCCAGTGCATCCGCGCGCTCTTCACCTTCTAGGACTGTGGGGACAGCTGTCACACCTGTTTTTCCACGCCAAACTTCCACCACTGTAACCGCAACAGGCAGTTTGCTTGTAAGGTCGTCAGTTGGTTTGGAAGGGGAAACAAGTGAGTGTGTACAGCTCTCTCAGACATCGATAGCACCAACGTTGGATGAAGGCAACATCATGTCTCCGCCTGCACTTTCCTCACAAACCTGCATTTTTCCAGGGACACCCTACTCAACACCGTCTACACACAGCAGCCAGATCTCTGTCCCTCAGATGTGGTCAAATAAAAGGCCACTTCCTCCGACCCATGACAAAGCTAAGAGGTTGACTCTATCCCTCTGTAAGCTGTTGGCTACCGAAATGCTGCCTTTCCGCCTAGTGGACACACAGGATTTTAGAGACCTTATGTCTGTCGCTGTGCCCCAGTACCAGATGCCTAGTCGCCACTACTTCTCTAAGAAAGGTGTGCCCGCGCTACACCAGCATGTCGCACACAACATCACCGCTTCCTTGAGAAACTCTGTGTGTGAACGGGTGCATTTCACCACCGATACTTGGACCAGTAAGCATGGACAGGGACGTTACATGTCGCTGACTGGGCACTGGGTAACTATGGTGATAGATGGTGAAGGGTCTGCTGCACAAGTCTTGCCGTCCCCACGACTTGTGTGTCAATCCTCTGTCTGTCCAAGTTCCGCCACAGCTTCTGCATCCTCCACCTCATCTGGGTCCTCCACCTCCGCCCCAAGCCTGCCTGGTCAGGCCACCAGCGTTCTCACTGCGCAGAAGGAATCACGCACGCCTCATTACTATGCTGGCAGCAGAGCGCAACGGCATCAGGCGGTCTTTAGCTTGACATGTCTTGGGAATAAGAGTCACACAGCTGAGGAGTTGTGGTCAGCTCTGCGGTCCGAGTTTAATAAATGGTTGTCTCCACTCAACCTGCAGCCTGGTAAGGCCGTGTGCGACAATGCTGCAAACCTGGGTGCGGCACTTCGCCTGGGCATTGTGACACACGTACCTTGTATGGCTCACGTGTTGAACCTTGTCGTCCAGCAATTTTTAACACACTATCCCGGCCTAGATGGCCTTCTGAACAGGGCACGAAAACTGTCAGCTCACTTCCGCCGTTCAAGCGCCGCAGCAGAGCGACTTGCATCGCTCCAGAAGTCTTTCGGCCTGCCGGTTCATCGCCTGAAATGCGATGTGGCGACACGCTGGAATTCAACTCTCCACATGTTACAGCGACTGTGGCAGCACCGCAGAGCCCTGGTGCAATACGTCATGACGTATAGCCTGGGCCAACGAGATGCAGAGGTGGGGCAGATCACCCTGATGGAGTGGTCTCAGATCAAGGACCTATGCACCCTTCTGCACAGTTTCGACATGGCGACGAATATGTTTAGCTCTGACAATGCCATTATCAGCATGACGATTCCAGTCATTTACATGCTGGAGCACACGCTAAACACTATTCGGAGTCAGGGGGTGGGACAACATGAAGGGGAGGAACTACAGGAGGATTCATATGCGCAAGGGACAACAACATCACCAAGGTCCAGACGTTCATCATCACCAACGCAGCAGGCATGGGACCATGGGGAACAGGGATCGACAAGGGCGCATAGTAGCAGGCGAAATGTTGAGCAAGGTGCAGGAGAACATGAAGAAATGGAGGACGAACTGTCCATGGACATGGAAGACTCAGCGGATGAGGGAGACCTTGGTCAAATTTCAGTTGAAAGAGGTTGGGGGGAGATGTCAGAGGAAGAAAGAACGGGTAGCACCTCTATGCCACAAACACAGCGTGGACTTGGTCCGCATGGCTGCGCAAGACACATGAGTGCCTTTTTGTTGCACTACCTCCAACATGACAGTCGTATTGTCAAAATTAGAAGTGATGATGACTACTGGATTGCCACACTATTAGATCCCCGGTACAAGTCCAAATTTTGTGACATAATTCCAGCCATAGAAAGGGACGCACGTATGCAGGAGTATCAGCAGAAGCTGTTACTCGATCTTAGCTCGGCTTTTCCACCAAACAACCGTGCAGGTGCAGGGAGGGAATCTCCCAGTTGTAACTTGACAAACATGGGACGGTCTCGTCATCTTCAACAGTCTACCCGTACCAGTAGGACCGTATCTGGTGCCGGTAACAGCAATTTTATGGAATCTTTTCATAATTTTTTTAGACCCTCTTTTGCAAGGCCACCAGAGACAACAAGTCTGACACATACTCAACGGCTGGAGAGGATGATACAGGAGTATCTCCAAATGAACATCGATGCCATGACTGTGCAACTGGAGCCTTGCTCCTTTTGGGCTTCAAACCTAGAAAAATGGCCAGAGCTCTCCAGTTACGCCTTGGAGATTTTGTCGTGTCCAGCTGCCAGCGTTGTCTCTGAACGTGTATTCAGTGCTGCTGGGTGTGTGCTGAAAGATAAGCGCACGCGTCTGTCCAGTGACAATGTGGACAGACTGACGTTCATCAAAATGAACAAGTCATGGATCCAGAAGGAATTTACTACCACTGTGTCATCCTGGGGAGAGTAAATGCTTGTTGATTTGGAATGTGCTTGATGCAAATCAAAACATCCTGTTTGCAACTAGGGCCCAAGTGCTGCCACTGATGGGGTGGGTGTCTGTGTGGCCCAATTTTTGGAAAAAAGGGAGACTCCGCTTGGAGTAACCCTTGCTTGCTGTGTTTTTAAAAGAAGCCAAGATGAACAGAGCTGGGATCAGGAAAGACTTTGCTACCTACCCCGGTGTCATCCTGGGGACGGTTAAGAATAGCGTATTTTTGAATGTGCTTGATGCAAATGTAGCTGTGAAGTGTACAACTGGGGCACAACTGCTGCCACTGAAGGGGTGGGTGTGTGTGGGGCCCAATTTTTGGAAAAAAGGGAGACTCCGCTTGGAGTAACCCTTGCTTGCTGTGTTTTTAAAAGAAGCCAAGATGAACAGAGCTGGGATCAGGAAAGACTTTGCTACCTACCCCGGTGTCATCCTGGGGACGGTTAATTATGGCGTATTTTTGAATGTGCTTGATGCAAATCAAAACATCCTGTTTGCAACTAGGGCCCAAGTGCTGCCACTGATGGGGTGGGTGTCTGTGTGGCCCAATTTTTGGAAAAAAGGGAGACTCCGCTTGGAGTAACCCTTGCTTGCTGTGTTTTTAAAAGAAGCCAAGATGAACAGAGCTGGGATCAGGAAAGACTTTGCTACCTACCCCGGTGTCATCCTGGGGACGGTTAATTATGGCGTATTTTTGAATGTGCTTGATGCAAATCAAAACATCCTGTTTGCAACTAGGGCCCAAGTGCTGCCACTGATGGGGTGGGTGTCTGTGTGGCCCAATTTTTGGAAAAAAGGGAGACTCCGCTTGGAGTAACCCTTGCTTGCTGTGTTTTTAAAAGAAGCCAAGATGAACAGAGCTGGGATCAGGAAAGACTTTGCTACCTACCCCGGTGTCATCCTGGGGACGGTTAAGAATAGCGTATTTTTGAATGTGCTTGATGCAAATGTAGCTGTGAAGTGTACAACTGGGGCACAACTGCTGCCACTGAAGGGGTGGGTGTGTGTGGGGCCCAATTTTTGGAAAAAAGGGAGACTCCGCTTGGAGTAACCCTTGCTTGCTGTGTTTTTAAAAGAAGCCAAGATGAACAAGTCATGGGTCAGCAAAGACTTTATCTACCTACCCCGGTGTCATCCTGGGGACGGATAAGAATGGCGTATTTTTGAATGTGCTTGATGCAAATCAAAACATCCTGTTTGCAACTAGGGCCCAAGTGCTGCCACTGATGGGGTGGGTGTCTGTGTGGCCCAATTTTTGGAAAAAAGGGAGACTCCGCTTGGAGTAATCCTTGCTTGCTGTGTTTTTAAAAGAAGCCAAGATGAACAGAGCTGGGATCAGGAAAGACTTTGCTACCTACCCCGGTGTCATCCTGGGGACGGTTAATTATGGCGTATTTTTGAATGTGCTTGATGCAAATCAAAACATCCTGTTTGCAACTAGGGCCCAAGTGCTGCCACTGATGGGGTGGGTGTCTGTGTGGCCCAATTTTTGGAAAAAAGGGAGACTCCGCTTGGAGTAACCCTTGCTTGCTGTGTTTTTAAAAGAAGCCAAGATGAACAGAGCTGGGATCAGGAAAGACTTTGCTACCTACCCCGGTGTCATCCTGGGGACGGTTAATTATGGCGTATTTTTGAATGTGCTTGATGCAAATCAAAACATCCTGTTTGCAACTAGGGCCCAAGTGCTGCCACTGATGGGGTGGGTGTCTGTGTGGCCCAATTTTTGGAAAAAAGGGAGACTCCGCTTGGAGTAACCCTTGCTTGCTGTGTTTTTAAAAGAAGCCAAGATGAACAAGTCATGGGTCAGCAAAGACTTTATCTACCTACCCCGGTGTCATCCTGGGGACGGATAAGCATGGCGTATTTTTGAATGTGCTTGATGCAAATCAAAACATCCTGTTTGCAACTAGGGCCCAAGTGCTGCCACTGATGGGGTGGGTGTCTGTGTGGCCCAATTTTTGGAAAAAAGGGAGACTCCGCTTGGAGTAACCCTTGCTTGCTGTGTTTTTAAAAGAAGCCAAGATGAACAGAGCTGGGATCAGGAAAGACTTTGCTACCTACCCCGGTGTCATCCTGGGGACGGTTAAGAATAGCGTATTTTTGAATGTGCTTGATGCAAATGTAGCTGTGAAGTGTACAACTGGGGCACAACTGCTGCCACTGAAGGGGTGGGTGTGTGTGGGGCCCAATTTTTGGAAAAAAGGGAGACTCCGCTTGGAGTAACCCTTGCTTGCTGTGTTTTTAAAAGAAGCCAAGATGAACAGAGCTGGGATCAGGAAAGACTTTGCTACCTACCCCGGTGTCATCCTGGGGACGGTTAATTATGGCGTATTTTTGAATGTGCTTGATGCAAATCAAAACATCCTGTTTGCAACTAGGGCCCAAGTGCTGCCACTGATGGGGTGGGTGTCTGTGTGGCCCAATTTTTGGAAAAAAGGGAGACTCCGCTTGGAGTAACCCTTGCTTGCTGTGTTTTTAAAAGAAGCCAAGATGAACAGAGCTGGGATCAGGAAAGACTTTGCTACCTACCCCGGTGTCATCCTGGGGACGGTTAATTATGGCGTATTTTTGAATGTGCTTGATGCAAATCAAAACATCCTGTTTGCAACTAGGGCCCAAGTGCTGCCACTGATGGGGTGGGTGTCTGTGTGGCCCAATTTTTGGAAAAAAGGGAGACTCCGCTTGGAGTAACCCTTGCTTGCTGTGTTTTTAAAAGAAGCCAAGATGAACAGAGCTGGGATCAGGAAAGACTTTGCTACCTACCCCGGTGTCATCCTGGGGACGGTTAAGAATAGCGTATTTTTGAATGTGCTTGATGCAAATGTAGCTGTGAAATTTACAACTGGGGCACAACTGCTGCCACTGAAGGGGTGGGTGTGTGTGGGGCCCAATTTTTGGAAAAAAGGGAGACTCCGCTTGGAGTAACCCTTGCTTGCTGTGTTTTTAAAAGAAGCCAAGATGAACAAGTCATGGGTCAGCAAAGACTTTATCTACCTACCCCGGTGTCATCCTGGGGACGGATAAGAATGGCGTATTTTTGAATGTGCTTGATGCAAATCAAAACATCCTGTTTGCAACTAGGGCCCAAGTGCTGCCACTGATGGGGTGGGTGTCTGTGTGGCCCAATTTTTGGAAAAAAGGGAGACTCCGCTTGGAGTAATCCTTGCTTGCTGTGTTTTTAAAAGAAGCCAAGATGAACAGAGCTGGGATCAGGAAAGACTTTGCTACCTACCCCGGTGTCATCCTGGGGACGGTTAATTATGGCGTATTTTTGAATGTGCTTGATGCAAATCAAAACATCCTGTTTGCAACTAGGGCCCAAGTGCTGCCACTGATGGGGTGGGTGTCTGTGTGGCCCAATTTTTGGAAAAAAGGGAGACTCCGCTTGGAGTAACCCTTGCTTGCTGTGTTTTTAAAAGAAGCCAAGATGAACAGAGCTGGGATCAGGAAAGACTTTGCTACCTACCCCGGTGTCATCCTGGGGACGGTTAATTATGGCGTATTTTTGAATGTGCTTGATGCAAATCAAAACATCCTGTTTGCAACTAGGGCCCAGGTGCTGCCACTGATGGGGTGGGTGTCTGTGTGGCCCAATTTTTGGAAAAAAGGGAGACTCCGCTTGGAGTAACCCTTGCTTGCTGTGTTTTTAAAAGAAGCCAAGATGAACAAGTCATGGGTCAGCAAAGACTTTATCTACCTACCCCGGTGTCATCCTGGGGACGGATAAGCATGGCGTATTTTTGAATGTGCTTGATGCAAATCAAAACATCCTGTTTGCAACTAGGGCCCAAGTGCTGCCACTGATGGGGTGGGTGTCTGTGTGGCCCAATTTTTGGAAAAAAGGGAGACTCCGCTTGGAGTAACCCTTGCTGCTGTGTTTTTAAAAGAAGCCAAGATGAACAGAGCTGGGATCAGGAAAGACTTTGCTACCTACCCCGGTGTCATCCTGGGGACGGTTAATTATGGCGTATTTTTGAATGTGCTTGATGCAAATCAAAACATCCTGTTTGCAACTAGGGCCCAAGTGCTGCCACTGATGGGGTGGGTGTCTGTGTGGCCCAATTTTTGGAAAAAAGGGAGACTCCGCTTGGAGTAACCCTTGCTTGCTGTGTTTTTAAAAGAAGCCAAGATGAACAGAGCTGGGATCAGGAAAGACTTTGCTACCTACCCCGGTGTCATCCTGGGGACGGTTAATTATGGCGAATTTTGGAATGTGCTTGATGCAAATCAAAACATCCTGTTTGCAACTAGGGCCCAAGTGCTGCCACTGATGGGGTGGGTGTCTGTGTGGCCCAATTTTTGGAAAAAAGGGAGACTCCGCTTGGAGTAACCCTTGCTTGCTGTGTTTTTAAAAGAAGCCAAGATGAACAAGTCATGGGTCAGCAAAGACTTTATCTACCTACCCCGGTGTCATCCTGGGGACGGATAAGAATGGCGTATTTTTGAATGTGCTTGATGCAAATCAAAACATCCTGTTTGCAACTAGGGCCCAAGTGCTGCCACTGATGGGGTGGGTGTCTGTGTGGCCCAATTTTTGGAAAAAAGGGAGACTCCGCTTGGAGTAATCCTTGCTTGCTGTGTTTTTAAAAGAAGCCAAGATGAACAGAGCTGGGATCAGGAAAGACTTTGCTACCTACCCCGGTGTCATCCTGGGGACGGTTAATTATGGCGTATTTTTGAATGTGCTTGATGCAAATCAAAACATCCTGTTTGCAACTAGGGCCCAAGTGCTGCCACTGATGGGGTGGGTGTCTGTGTGGCCCAATTTTTGGAAAAAAGGGAGACTCCGCTTGGAGTAACCCTTGCTTGCTGTGTTTTTAAAAGAAGCCAAGATGAACAGAGCTGGGATCAGGAAAGACTTTGCTACCTACCCCGGTGTCATCCTGGGGACGGTTAATTATGGCGTATTTTTGAATGTGCTTGATGCAAATCAAAACATCCTGTTTGCAACTAGGGCCCAAGTGCTGCCACTGATGGGGTGGGTGTCTGTGTGGCCCAATTTTTGGAAAAAAGGGAGACTCCGCTTGGAGTAACCCTTGCTTGCTGTGTTTTTAAAAGAAGCCAAGATGAACAAGTCATGGGTCAGCAAAGACTTTATCTACCTACCCCGGTGTCATCCTGGGGACGGATAAGCATGGCGTATTTTTGAATGTGCTTGATGCAAATCAAAACATCCTGTTTGCAACTAGGGCCCAAGTCCTGCCACTGATGGGGTGGGTGTCTGTGTGGCCCAATTTTTGGAAAAAAGGGAGACTCCGCTTGGAGTAACCCTTGCTTGCTGTGTTTTTAAAAGAAGCCAAGATGAACAGAGCTGGGATCAGGAAAGACTTTGCTACCTAACCCGGTGTCATCCTGGGGACGGTTAAGAATAGCGTATTTTTGAATGTGCTTGATGCAAATGTAGCTGTGAAGTGTACAACTGGGGCACAACTGCTGCCACTGAAGGGGTGGGTGTGTGTGGGGCCCAATTTTTGGAAAAAAGGGAGACTCCGCTTGGAGTCACCTTGCGGTGTTTTACATGATTTTAGAATGGCATGCCATGCCTATATCTGTGTGTCCTCCTCTTTTTCCTTGTCCAGCTGTTTTGTTTTCGCATGAGTATATGTCCTTGTCACTTTCCCATGTGTTTGTGTTGTGTTGTGAGTTGTTTGTCACCTTTTGGACACCTTTGAGGGTGTTTTCTAGGTGTTTTACTGTGTTTGTGATTGCCTGCCATTGTTTCCTATTGGCTCGAGTTCGGTTCGTCGAACGTTCGACGAGCCGAACTCGAACGGGAGCTCCGTTCGGCGAACCGACCTCGAGCCGAACCGGGACTGGTTCGCTCATCTCTACTCCTGGACATAGCATTCGAATTAACAGTTCCCTGAAGGCTGAAATGCGTAGTGGCCGGAAATCATGAACAATTACAATGGGCGTATGTGCTGTAGATCCTGCGTCAGTTGTAGCTTGGAACTTTGTCTTTTCACGGATTTGCCCGTCTCTCATGGTGTTGGGCTATTTTCGGATCAAAATGGTGTGTCCCTCCTTGGCCCGTATCATGGGTTATTTCAGGGGCAAATTTAACTCTCTTAGCACTTTTCTCCTTAATTGTGGCCGTTGAATTGTGGGGTCAAGGTCTATCCAACCAGCATATTTGTTGTTTTTCAGACAATTTAGGGCTCGTGCATAGTAATAATAACACAGGTTTCCAAGGGTAAACATTTTTGAAAGATGTGATTTTTTTCATACTTTCGATCATTGGACTCAGTAAAAATATTGAAAAAATATCATCACGTACAGTTTTTTCACAAACACTGATTCTATAGGTGTTAGGGCCAGGTGGACGGGCAGACCCAGGAGGTGGATCCATGTTAAAAAATATACTCTTAAATATATTTTTTCTTCAAATACGTAAAGCCGCATGAAAGAAAGAACTTCCAAAGATGTAAAAAAATAAATGTATTTTATCTATTTAAAAATGGTTGCCAGGGTTCAGTTACAGAAAGGAAAAATAATATACTTTGATAGCTTACGCAAAGAGTTCATTTAGTCCATAATGATCTATGGGAAGTCTTTACCCAACTTTCTTAGGTTCCAGAATGGCATGGCAGGAGATGTCATCTCTTGGACAGCATGTCTTGCAGCACTGGAGTCTTCTCACAGCAGGCAAAGTGGAGGAGCGAGCCCCCTAGCCCCCTCCATCGTGTATTATATACCAGCTGCTCAGTCCATATAGGGTGTTCTAGTGGAACGTAGTTGAATATAGTTCCATATTACGTAACCTTCTGGAAGCTTCGGGAAGCTTCTGGAGGGATTTATATATATCCTTCCATGCTCAGCATATATATATTCAATATGGATATTTTAATACTTATTCCTTATAAAAACTTAATTAATAAACTATGCCCTCCCACATAAACAGAACTGTGAACTTATATGTCTTACTATAACATATTTGATAACTAGATGTATTAATTTTAAGGTTTTTACAATTCCCCCTTGAAGCGGGTAGAATAACCCCGAAATTAATTAATACATCATTAAAACAACAAATCTTCTTTCCTCATTTGGCGATAATGGATTAATATCAATAATAATGATGAATAATAATTAATTTGCATTATTCATGTTGTAAGTTCAATAATATAATATTGTGGATTCCTGTTATGACAGGCTGTGACTGATCAATCATATAAAAATGTATATAACTATACTTCGCTAGACCTAAAAAGAAATGCAAAAACCAAATCCGGTCACCATATGATGTCCTCTGAGTTGATGTCTTCTTATCTCCGATGTAATCCGGCATTAACACAGTCTCTTAGAAATAAATCCTTTGATAAAAATGAATGGTTACCAATTTATACAGTCCCATATTGCGTTTATCATTGTTAGATCAAAGTCCATAAACTTTATTTTTTTTTATTGCAAAGTCCATAGCCAATGTTGATAAACCACAGTTCATGAATGTAGAAGAATAGCAAAAGTCTTTGATGTCTGTGCAGTGTGATTTACACTAGTCACCTTTCATGCTGCCTGTTGTCAAATAACCCAGGAACAGATGTTAAGACGTTCTTGGTCAGCACGACAGGGGTTAACTTTAACACGTCATTGCTCTTCTTAGTAACTTTAGGGAGGTCTTAATGCACAGATGTGTCATTGTCCATCCTGGAATCATAGGATCACTGTGTTTCTGAGGTGCTAACGCGGTAAGTGTATTTTGTATGTTTCACAGTCTTATTTGAGACGTTACCTTTTGGACCTTTTGCAGAATGCCTTTTAACTTTAGGAAAAATATAAAGTCGTTTTATCTTCTATAATCTTGATTGAAGACTTCATTCCCTACCTAAATACCAAATATGGCAATAACTATCACTAATAAATGTCACAGCGTATCATAACTCTAATACTATAATACCATGTCATTATTATTATCGTAAAAGTATTAATATAATTGATACTCAGAATGATAAAATACTGCATAATGGTATAGACAATAGTATTCTCTTGTAATGACCTTTTTTGTCATTGGTGCATTACCCTTCCAAACCCATAGGTGGCAATGTGTTGAATGTAACCAAAATATAATATAAAATATGAAACAATATAATGTGTACCTATAACATGTATCATATTATAAATATGAAAGGCAACAATGTGGCTTATTAGTTAGATCATTTGTAAATTATAAACCAAAGCAAATAACCTTTTAGAAAAGACTGGATGATACCATCAAAACACAACAATACCCATTATAAATTATTATTGATTAAAAATATAATATATATTATTTGTAAATATAGGAAGGTAAACCTAGATGTACCTTAATCTTCCATCTTTATTACTCTAATTTAATTTATTTGATTTGTCTATTATTTATTAAATAACCTACTATAAGGAAATGTGTAACTATAAGTAATACTTCATCCTTATAGTGTTAACATGCTAATATAAAAATAATGTATTACCAGAAAGTAAACAATTGTATATATGATGAAGGAAGTATCTTTTCTTCCAAAAAAGTGGAACTTTTCCCTTTTAATATGATTCATATTTAATAAAGTAATATTCTTATATTAGATATTACTGAACTAAATATTGAAGTGTTTTCTCAATTGAGATATTTAAAATCTGAAGAAAAAATAAAAATTGTAGAATTTAGATTTTGATTAAAAATGTGAATATTAAATAATAATTAATATAAAAAATAGGAATAAAAAGAAAAATGAAAATCGGAATAAAAATAAAACTTGAAATAAAAATAAGGCCTTCTATGTATATAACACCTATGTCTTTAATAATACATAACCTTAATGTTACCAGATAACCTTAATATTACCAGTATCTTATAAAATTACCAAACCTATCAATAACCAATAAAAATAATTAAGTCATGTAACCTTGCAAATAATACACTTCTCTTAGTATATAAATGCATTATGATATACTTCAAATATATTTTTTTATTCCCAATTCTTCCTTTGTACTTAAAATATTAATTATTAAAGTATCCTGTAAACACATATATTTATCAAATATAAATGTGTGTGATTGAGACCAAACCTCTCCCTTTCAATATCATGAAATATGATATTATAAAAATTAATATGTTTAGATTAAATTAAATTCAAATTTGTGTTGTAAATCTTCAAGACCATTTATAAATATCACTTCCATATTTGAAAAGAAAAATGATTTCCAATCTATGTACCAATAAAAAAAGTGACTAACACAAAAGACATAAAAAAAATCAAAACGTTATAACCTTATTCTAGAATGTAACTCTTCAGAATAAACCCTTAATAAAAAATCCTAATATCTCTATACTAAAGAAATATGTCTAAGAATAATATATATATATATATATATTCGGTATAAATTCCTTCATTTCTACTTATGTACTATAACTTATTATCTAAAAGTATACATACATATAATATAATATAATATAATATAACCTCGAAGTTAAAACAAAAATTCCCTTTTTTTTTTTTTTTTTTTTTTTTTCCTGGATCCAAGTACTCTGACTTTAGCATTTGCAGCTGCTCAAACAATCAATCATTCATAGACACATCTATGCACACAAGACTGTAACATATACTTTCACATAAAAACATTGACGGACACAAATCCCTGTATTCCCAATTATTCTATGCGCATTTCAAAGATTATGTTACTAATTTGAAGTACTTCTTGAAAAAAACAAATTCCAATGAATTACAGACTGTACATATGACCATGGAACAAACATTTATTTTTAGCTTTAGTACCAAGTCACATGCTTTGGTCACGTGCAAGGAACACCATTCCAAGACAGCAAGCAGTTTTATACCACTCCAAAGCTCAGATTACATCTCTAATAACTCTAAAGAAGATATATATTCTTTAAAGAAACATTAAAGTAATAGTTCTCTGGCAATTGGTACCTGAGGAAATAATAATATTAATCGTGCTTTCGCGATTAATCTTACCCAATAAAATATATGTTACCTGATTGAGGACAAGAACATATGTATAAATAAAAAGTTAATACTTCATCAATCTGCTTTACTGATAAATTCTGAGGGAAATAAAAGAATAAAATTATTATCATATTTATGATAAAAATGAAACACTTTGAATCTGTTACTTTCTCTTATTGTTTTATTTTAAATATTATTATTCATATACAGAGATCAAATTATTAATTTATAACATTTAACTATCATTTGACTAAATGAAAATATGACCTTGATATACTATCACTACCTTTAATATATATATATATATATATATATATATATATATATATATATATATATATATATATATATATATATATATATATATATATATATATATATATAGATTCACTGTATATGAATAAACATATTTATCAAACAATAAAATTAATTTACCCAGAAATCCACTTTATTTAACTGAAGACCATACCTAATTTTTTCTTCAAAGATTCGATTTATTAGATTCCCTTTGAACTTATAGGAATCCCTGAACTTATGTAATTCAAGGTTTTCTCTTATTTGAGAGAGAATGTCTCTCTCAGAAAAACCACCCAGCTGTTGCTGGCTATCAAATCCTAACCCAGGGAAAGAGTCTGCACAAGACACCTGTTTCTGTCTTTCAAAGCTATTACTCATCATTTGTCTGGGATTTTCAATCCCAGTGACCAATCCCTTCACTGGTGACAGGGGTTTTTCCTGTGAAAAAAGACTTTTAGATGATAAAAATTGGGGTGGATTGTATGGTTTATAACACGTATGCATCTTCCTCCGAATTGCATATACCCTGTCACAGAAATATCTGGATCTGGGAGACACTGTTGGTTTTTCACAAAAACTCACCCTTTTTTGTGTTGGTTTTTCAGAATTAATTAATTTCTGTTTTGATTGACTTTGGCGATTTCTAACAAAATCGACAAATGTCGTACATTCGAATAGGGACTTTTTATTTAATGCCACCGCACAGGCGGCATTGTCAAGGAAATTAAATTTCTTGATGAATAAACGTATCATTCCATCCAATCCGACATTTGGAATAACCGCCCTATACAAACGTTCAAAAACGGACATAAATGAGAACGTACTCTCATTTTGTTCAATTTGTAATTCCTTCAACATCTCATAGTTTGGATCAGATTCATTCCTTGTACAGAATATGAGATTTTTCAGCCTTATGATATCGTTATCATTTGAACAATCAAATGTCTCATTGTCAGAAAACTTTTTCAAAGCCAATTGTCTAAAGAAATGCTGAGGTATCCACATACGGAATAACTGATTCGTCTCACTATTGGTTAAGTTTAATTTCTCGATGGAACTTTCAAATATCTCTGAATTTCTGCAAACATGTATTTTAGGATTATATGCGGGAATTAATTTGCATATGTCCAATAAATTTTTTCTAAGTGTAATCCCTAACTTGGCCTGTTCTATTTTTAGAAACTGATCGTCGCCATTTTCTCTCTCCACGTGTCTTTTCTGCACGTCTCCCACTCTGGCTCCTCCCCCTTCTGGCTTCTCTACGTCATTTCCTGCTTCTTTCCCAGTGTCCTGAAAATGACCTTGATTACGTAGCACATGTCTGCCGCCATTATCAAAATTCTGATTTACAAAATTACAGCCAACATTACAGTCAGAATTCACAATATCACTGACTGACATTCCAGGTTCTAAGCAGTCTTTGGATTTCTCTGTCACTGACTCTCCTGACAATTCAGGTTGTCTATTTCCACCATTTTTACACTTTTCTACGATTAACTTGTGAAAATCATAGACTAAATGACAGACATTTCTGATTTTCTGTTTCTCTCTATTAAAAGACCTTGCACATTCTATACGTGAATTCTCAAGTTCACACTCCTCATAAAAGCGTAACCAAATCTCTTCTACATTAGAAATATCTGGATAAGTGAACTGAAGTTTACTTTGCTTAACATATGAAGAGATAAAATCCATTTTCTTACCTGAAATGATCAGATGATCTGATGGATGATCCTGTAAGACTTGATCCACCTTGTTCAGCACGTCCAATACTTCTTATGGACTGACTTTATCTTTCTTGCTCAAAAATACGTCGAAAGTTAACTTCTGTAACTTTGTAAAGACTTTAAAGTTCATTAAAAAAAACATTCATGCAACTTGACTTATACGTATTTCCTAGGTTCTGCGTGATTTTTATAAATTGTCGATTCCTGATCCTTTGCAGGAGATACTTAAAATACTTATGACTTTGATAACTTCGACCCCCCTTATGCAAAGTGAAGGAACAACAAAAAAAAATATATAAAAAAAAATCACGAATAGCTGACTCGCCAAAATGTTAAAAAATATACTCTTAAATATATTTTTTCTTCAAATACGTAAAGCCGCATGAAAGAAAGAACTTCCAAAGATGTAAAAAAATAAATGTATTTTATCTATTTAAAAATGGTTGCCAGGGTTCAGTTACAGAAAGGAAAAATAATATACTTTGATAGCTTACGCAAAGAGTTCATTTAGTCCATAATGATCTATGGGAAGTCTTTACCCAACTTTCTTAGGTTCCAGAATGGCATGGCAGGAGATGTCATCTCTTGGACAGCATGTCTTGCAGCACTGGAGTCTTCTCACAGCAGGCAAAGTGGAGGAGCGAGCCCCCTAGCCCCCTCCATCGTGTATTATATACCAGCTGCTCAGTCCATATAGGGTGTTCTAGTGGAACGTAGTTGAATATAGTTCCATATTACGTAACCTTCTGGAAGCTTCGGGAAGCTTCTGGAGGGATTTATATATATCCTTCCATGCTCAGCATATATATATTCAATATGGATATTTTAATACTTATTCCTTATAAAAACTTAATTAATAAACTATGCCCTCCCACATAAACAGAACTGTGAACTTATATGTCTTACTATAACATATTTGATAACTAGATGTATTAATTTTAAGGTTTTTACAATCCACTGGGCCGAACACCTTAATGAAGGCAAGGGGTCCGGTAGCCGGAGCACTACGGGTAGCAGGACAGTCCGTGCAAAAGAGTGGAATGGAGAAGTCCCTGGGACCACGGAGTCACTGATGGTAGTCCGGGTGACGGAGCTCAGGTTCGGAGGCCGAGATGTCAGGCAGAGTCCGGAACCGATGGAGCGAGAGGACGGGTCACCACAGGGATCAGAGATGGTACGGACTGACGGGATGGCAGATAGTCAGCGTTCGGGGTTCGGGAATCGGCAGGACCGGATGGCGAGGCAGGAGCGGCTCTAGAAGAGAGATAGGTAAGTATATCACAGAGACACAAGGAGACCTGACTCCTAGCTTAGGAAACACGAAGAACAGGCCCCGCCCACTTGGACATTAAACCCCTTTATACCCTGTACCTGTGTGTTCAATTTCCTGTCAGTGGACGCTGGCCCTTTAAGAGAGGGTCAATGACCGCGCGCGCGCCCTAATGCGCATGCGCGAGGCCCGGGTGCCAGAAGCCAGGGCAGGGAGCGGTGTATAGGAAGCAGGGGAGCCGGCCTGGAGCAGGGCTGCCGACGGGCGCCGGGAGCGGGGACCGGGCCGCCTGGGGACCGCAGGTGGTGGAGGCTGGAGACCGTGGAGCAGGGGATGTCTGCCAGAGGAGCCGGGGAGCGAAGCAGGGAAGCCGGGGAGCGTGGCAGGTGAGCCGGGGGGCAGAGCAGGGGACCCGGAGAGCGTGACAATAGGTTTCCAAAAGGTTAGAATTCTGAAAAGATTCCCTCCATACTTTTCTGAAGATGGTGCTCTAGTGTATTCAAGCGATGTTCCTGTGCTGATGGAAAATGTAACATTAAGTACAATGTGAGCGAGTGGTGACACGTCATTGTTTCATCCAAAAAGTCTGAAAGCTGTGCTACTGCTCAATGGCAGTAAGTATTCTTCAGTGTGTGTAGGGCATGTGTCGCGGGCAGAGGGGCCACGCACGCTACGCTCGGGTTCGGGGACTTCTGCTGCTGCTGCTGCTCGGTGGCTCGAGCGGAGGGCCAGATCCGGGGACTCGAGCAGCGCTCCTCGCCCACGAGTGAAAAGGGGGTGGTTTGTTTGGGGAGATAGTTAGTGACGTCACCCACAGGTCGTGGTGATAATGGGCACCACCACTGCTGGTGACGGGGATCCCGGGAGCGATGGCAGGGAGCAGCTAGGATGTTGGTTCCCCCTCCGTGGGTAGGGGTTGGTGATCCCGGGGCCCGGTGGCGGTACGGGGAGGCTGGATGGCTGGGGTGTACGTACCGAGGGAGCCCGTTTGCCCGCAGGCGCTGGCCCTTGGATCTCTAGCCTATGGCGGTGGCTTTTTATCCTCACGGTGTGGACGGTTGCCTTCTGTCGGGTCTTGGGTGTTAGGGAACCCCTGGGATTCCGGTCACTCTCGGATTTGACCATTGTCGGCGGCTCCTAGCCTGGTCAGGGTCCAATGGCCCTGCCTTTGTGCTTGGTACAGATCCGCTCACCGGTTCAGTTCCCCTCGGGTCATCGCCCGTCCCCGGTCCTACGGTTCAGCTGACTTGTACCACCTCCTGCAGACGGCCACCACCGTCTGCCGACCTTGCTGACAGTGCCTGGGCTCCTACCCAGACACTAACAGTTTCTGTCCTCTCACTTTCCACTACAAAACTAAACTAACTGCTTTTTCCCGCCTCCAGGCCTGTGAACTCCTCGGTGGGTGGGGCCAACCGCCTGGCTCCGCCCCACCTGGTGTGGACATCAGACCCTGGAGGAGGCAACAAGGATTTTGTGTGACTGATGTAGACTATCCAGGGGAGGGGGTGGGTGTGATTTTGTGTTTGTGACTACCTGGCTAGTCCAGGGCATCACACATGCTATGCACTTGGAAGAAAGCTGTGAGAATTTAGACTTTATTCTCAAGAAACTTAACTACAAGGAGCATGGATGGTCAATATGTGGTGGTCTAAAAATGTTCTCATTGCTTCTTGGGCAGCAAGGAGGATATATTAAATACCCATGCTGTTCTGCCTCATGGCAGCCTGCTAATAGTCATTCATTGAAATTTCTGTTACAACCCCTAGAGGTCATTGTTATTCTTTTGAATTGCTGAGTTTCCCTTTAAGCTAAATGTATTCTGGGTAAGGAATGCCTCCCTGAGCTGAGAAGAAGCCTGCAGCCATTGTATACAGTAAATGATTACAGTCAGTACAGTGTTAATACAGAGTTAACATAGCATAACAGTACATGAGATGCAGTTCTTACGAGAATGTAGGTGAAAGGTCACTGCATCTGCAATACATAGAAATCTTATCTAGACAAACAAGACAGGGATGACACTAAAGGTGTAGAAGTACAATGTACAATGCATTTACTACACTCTTCCATCTAGGATTCTATCACTAACACATGTAATTTGCTTTGCTCACCGGATTACACTAGGCAGGGGTGAATGTACAGAGAGGTAAGTCGGCATGTCCTTTCCTGACAAATCCAAAGAGAAAATGGCTGCAGGCTTCTTCTCAGCTCAGGGAGGCATTCCTTACCCAGAATACATTTAGCTTAAAGGGAAACTCAGCAATTCAAAAGAATAACAATGACCTCTAGGGGTTGTAACAGAAATTTCAATGAATGACTATTAGCAGGCTGCCATGAGGCAGAACAGCATGGGTATTTAATATATCCTCCTTGCTGCCCAAGAAGCAATGAGAACATTTTTAGACCACCACATATTGACCATCCATGCTCCTTGTAGTTAAGTTTCTTGAGAATAAAGTCTAAATTCTCACAGCTTTCTTCCAAGTGCATAGCATGTGTGATGCCCTGGACTAGCCAGGTAGTCACAAACACAAAATCACACCCACCCCCTCCCCTGGATAGTCTACATCAGTCACACAAAATCCTTGTTGCCTCCTCCAGGGTCTGATGTCCACACCAGGTGGGGCGGAGCCAGGCGGTTGGCCCCACCTACCGAGGAGTTCACAGGCCTGGAGGCGGGAAAAAGCAGTTAGTTTAGTTTTGTAGTGGAAAGTGAGAGGACAGAAACTGTTAGTGTCTGGGTAGGAGCCCAGGCACTGTCAGCAAGGTCGGCAGACGGTGGTGGCCGTCTGCAGGAGGTGGTACAAGTCAGCTGAACCGTAGGACCGGGGACGGGCGGTGACCCGAGGGGAACTGAACCGGTGAGCGGATCTGTACCAAGCACAAAGGCAGGGCCATTGGACCCTGACCAGGCTAGGAGCCGCCGACAATGGTCAAATCCGAGAGTGACCGGAATCCCAGGGGTTCCCTAACACCCAAGACCCGACAGAAGGCAACCGTCCACACCGTGAGGATAAAAAGCCACCGCCATAGGCTAGAGATCCAAGGGCCAGCGCCTGCGGGCAAACGGGCTCCCTCGGTACGTACACCCCAGCCATCCAGCCTCCCCGTACCGCCACCGGGCCCCGGGATCACCAACCCCTACCCACGGAGGGGGAACCAACATCCTAGCTGCTCCCTGCCATCGCTCCCGGGATCCCCGTCACCAGCAGTGGTGGTGCCCATTATCACCACGACCTGTGGGTGACGTCACTAACTATCTCCCCAAACAAACCACCCCCTTTTCACTCGTGGGCGAGGAGCGCTGCTCGAGTCCCCGGATCTGGCCCTCCGCTCGAGCCACCGAGCAGCAGCAGCAGCAGAAGTCCCCGAACCCGAGCGTAGCGTGCGTGGCCCCTCTGCCCGCGACACATGCCCTACACACACTGAAGAATACTTACTGCCATTGAGCAGTAGCACAGCTTTCAGACTTTTTGGATGAAACAATGACGTGTCACCACTCGCTCACATTGTACTTAATGTTACATTTTCCATCAGCACAGGAACATCGCTTGAATACACTAGAGCACCATCTTCAGAAAAGTATGGAGGGAATCTTTTCAGAATTCTAACCTTTTGGAAACCTATTGTCACGCTCTCCGGGTCCCCTGCTCTGCCCCCCGGCTCACCTGCCACGCTCCCCGGCTTCCCTGCTTCGCTCCCCGGCTCCTCTGGCAGACATCCCCTGCTCCACGGTCTCCAGCCTCCACCACCTGCGGTCCCCAGGCGGCCCGGTCCCCGCTCCCGGCGCCCGTCGGCAGCCCTGCTCCAGGCCGGCTCCCCTGCTTCCTATACACCGCTCCCTGCCCTGGCTTCTGGCACCCGGGCCTCGCGCATGCGCATTAGGGCGCGCGCGCGGTCATTGACCCTCTCTTAAAGGGCCAGCGTCCACTGACAGGAAATTGAACACACAGGTACAGGGTATAAAGGGGTTTAATGTCCAAGTGGGCGGGGCCTGTTCTTCGTGTTTCCTAAGCTAGGAGTCAGGTCTCCTTGTGTCTCTGTGATATACTTACCTATCTCTCTTCTAGAGCCGCTCCTGCCTCGCCATCCGGTCCTGCCGATTCCCGAACCCCGAACGCTGACTATCTGCCATCCCGTCAGTCCGTACCATCTCTGATCCCTGTGGTGACCCGTCCTCTCGCTCCATCGGTTCCGGACTCTGCCTGACATCTCGGCCTCCGAACCTGAGCTCCGTCACCCGGACTACCATCAGTGACTCCGTGGTCCCAGGGACTTCTCCATTCCACTCTTTTGCACGGACTGTCCTGCTACCCGTAGTGCTCCGGCTACCGGACCCCTTGCCTTCATTAAGGTGTTCGGCCCAGTGGATTGTAAAAACCTTAAAATTAATACATCTAGTTATCAAATATGTTATAGTAAGACATATAAGTTCACAGTTCTGTTTATGTGGGAGGGCATAGTTTATTAATTAAGTTTTTATAAGGAATAAGTATTAAAATATCCATATTGAATATATATATGCTGAGCATGGAAGGATATATATAAATCCCTCCAGAAGCTTCCCGAAGCTTCCAGAAGGTTACGTAATA
Organism: Anomaloglossus baeobatrachus; assembly: GCF_048569485.1. Taxonomy (NCBI): domain Eukaryota; kingdom Metazoa; phylum Chordata; class Amphibia; order Anura; family Aromobatidae; genus Anomaloglossus; species Anomaloglossus baeobatrachus. The sequence goes on from NW_027441905.1 coordinate 457,951, forward strand.
TGGAACTATATTCAACTACGTTCCACTAGAACACCCTATATGGACTGAGCAGCTGGTATATAATACACGATGGAGGGGGCTAGGGGGCTCGCTCCTCCACTTTGCCTGCTGTGAGAAGACTCCAGTGCTGCAAGACATGCTGTCCAAGAGATGACATCTCCTGCCATGCCATTCTGGAACCTAAGAAAGTTGGGTAAAGACTTCCCATAGATCATTATGGACTAAATGAACTCTTTGCGTAAGCTATCAAAGTATATTATTTTTCCTTTCTGTAACTGAACCCTGGCAACCATTTTTAAATAGATAAAATACATTTATTTTTTTACATCTTTGGAAGTTCTTTCTTTCATGCGGCTTTACGTATTTGAAGAAAAAATATATTTAAGAGTATATTTTTTAACATTTTGGCGAGTCAGCTATTCGTGATTTTTTTTTATATATTTTTTTTTGTTGTTCCTTCACTTTGCATAAGGGGGGTCGAAGTTATCAAAGTCATAAGTATTTTAAGTATCTCCTGCAAAGGATCAGGAATCGACAATTTATAAAAATCACGCAGAACCTAGGAAATACGTATAAGTCAAGTTGCATGAATGTTTTTTTTAATGAACTTTAAAGTCTTTACAAAGTTACAGAAGTTAACTTTCGACGTATTTTTGAGCAAGAAAGATAAAGTCAGTCCATAAGAAGTATTGGACGTGCTGAACAAGGTGGATCAAGTCTTACAGGATCATCCATCAGATCATCTGATCATTTCAGGTAAGAAAATGGATTTTATCTCTTCATATGTTAAGCAAAGTAAACTTCAGTTCACTTATCCAGATATTTCTAATGTAGAAGAGATTTGGTTACGCTTTTATGAGGAGTGTGAACTTGAGAATTCACGTATAGAATGTGCAAGGTCTTTTAATAGAGAGAAACAGAAAATCAGAAATGTCTGTCATTTAGTCTATGATTTTCACAAGTTAATCGTAGAAAAGTGTAAAAATGGTGGAAATAGACAACCTGAATTGTCAGGAGAGTCAGTGACAGAGAAATCCAAAGACTGCTTAGAACCTGGAATGTCAGTCAGTGATATTGTGAATTCTGACTGTAATGTTGGCTGTAATTTTGTAAATCAGAATTTTGATAATGGCGGCAGACATGTGCTACGTAATCAAGGTCATTTTCAGGACACTGGGAAAGAAGCAGGAAATGACGTAGAGAAGCCAGAAGGGGGAGGAGCCAGAGTGGGAGACGTGCAGAAAAGACACGTGGAGAGAGAAAATGGCGACGATCAGTTTCTAAAAATAGAACAGGCCAAGTTAGGGATTACACTTAGAAAAAATTTATTGGACATATGCAAATTAATTCCCGCATATAATCCTAAAATACATGTTTGCAGAAATTCAGAGATATTTGAAAGTTCCATCGAGAAATTAAACTTAACCAATAGTGAGACGAATCAGTTATTCCGTATGTGGATACCTCAGCATTTCTTTAGACAATTGGCTTTGAAAAAGTTTTCTGACAATGAGACATTTGATTGTTCAAATGATAACGATATCATAAGGCTGAAAAATCTCATATTCTGTACAAGGAATGAATCTGATCCAAACTATGAGATGTTGAAGGAATTACAAATTGAACAAAATGAGAGTACGTTCTCATTTATGTCCGTTTTTGAACGTTTGTATAGGGCGGTTATTCCAAATGTCGGATTGGATGGAATGATACGTTTATTCATCAAGAAATTTAATTTCCTTGACAATGCCGCCTGTGCGGTGGCATTAAATAAAAAGTCCCTATTCGAATGTACGACATTTGTCGATTTTGTTAGAAATCGCCAAAGTCAATCAAAACAGAAATTAATTAATTCTGAAAAACCAACACAAAAAAGGGTGAGTTTTTGTGAAAAACCAACAGTGTCTCCCAGATCCAGATATTTCTGTGACAGGGTATATGCAATTCGGAGGAAGATGCATACGTGTTATAAACCATACAATCCACCCCAATTTTTATCATCTAAAAGTCTTTTTTCACAGGAAAAACCCCTGTCACCAGTGAAGGGATTGGTCACTGGGATTGAAAATCCCAGACAAATGATGAGTAATAGCTTTGAAAGACAGAAACAGGTGTCTTGTGCAGACTCTTTCCCTGGGTTAGGATTTGATAGCCAGCAACAGCTGGGTGGTTTTTCTGAGAGAGACATTCTCTCTCAAATAAGAGAAAACCTTGAATTACATAAGTTCAGGGATTCCTATAAGTTCAAAGGGAATCTAATAAATCGAATCTTTGAAGAAAAAATTAGGTATGGTCTTCAGTTAAATAAAGTGGATTTCTGGGTAAATTAATTTTATTGTTTGATAAATATGTTTATTCATATACAGTGAATCTATACATATATATATATATATATATATATATATATATATTAAAGGTAGTGATAGTATATCAAGGTCATATTTTCATTTAGTCAAATGATAGTTAAATGTTATAAATTAATAATTTGATCTCTGTATATGAATAATAATATTTAAAATAAAACAATAAGAGAAAGTAACAGATTCAAAGTGTTTCATTTTTATCATAAATATGATAATAATTTTATTCTTTTATTTCCCTCAGAATTTATCAGTAAAGCAGATTGATGAAGTATTAACTTTTTATTTATACATATGTTCTTGTCCTCAATCAGGTAACATATATTTTATTGGGTAAGATTAATCGCGAAAGCACGATTAATATTATTATTTCCTCAGGTACCAATTGCCAGAGAACTATTACTTTAATGTTTCTTTAAAGAATATATATCTTCTTTAGAGTTATTAGAGATGTAATCTGAGCTTTGGAGTGGTATAAAACTGCTTGCTGTCTTGGAATGGTGTTCCTTGCACGTGACCAAAGCATGTGACTTGGTACTAAAGCTAAAAATAAATGTTTGTTCCATGGTCATATGTACAGTCTGTAATTCATTGGAATTTGTTTTTTTCAAGAAGTACTTCAAATTAGTAACATAATCTTTGAAATGCGCATAGAATAATTGGGAATACAGGGATTTGTGTCCGTCAATGTTTTTATGTGAAAGTATATGTTACAGTCTTGTGTGCATAGATGTGTCTATGAATGATTGATTGTTTGAGCAGCTGCAAATGCTAAAGTCAGAGTACTTGGATCCAGGAAAAAAAAAAAAAAAAAAAAAAAAAAAGGGAATTTTTGTTTTAACTTCGAGGTTATATTATATTATATTATATTATATGTATGTATACTTTTAGATAATAAGTTATAGTACATAAGTAGAAATGAAGGAATTTATACCGAATATATATATATATATATATATTATTCTTAGACATATTTCTTTAGTATAGAGATATTAGGATTTTTTATTAAGGGTTTATTCTGAAGAGTTACATTCTAGAATAAGGTTATAACGTTTTGATTTTTTTTATGTCTTTTGTGTTAGTCACTTTTTTTATTGGTACATAGATTGGAAATCATTTTTCTTTTCAAATATGGAAGTGATATTTATAAATGGTCTTGAAGATTTACAACACAAATTTGAATTTAATTTAATCTAAACATATTAATTTTTATAATATCATATTTCATGATATTGAAAGGGAGAGGTTTGGTCTCAATCACACACATTTATATTTGATAAATATATGTGTTTACAGGATACTTTAATAATTAATATTTTAAGTACAAAGGAAGAATTGGGAATAAAAAAATATATTTGAAGTATATCATAATGCATTTATATACTAAGAGAAGTGTATTATTTGCAAGGTTACATGACTTAATTATTTTTATTGGTTATTGATAGGTTTGGTAATTTTATAAGATACTGGTAATATTAAGGTTATCTGGTAACATTAAGGTTATGTATTATTAAAGACATAGGTGTTATATACATAGAAGGCCTTATTTTTATTTCAAGTTTTATTTTTATTCCGATTTTCATTTTTCTTTTTATTCCTATTTTTTATATTAATTATTATTTAATATTCACATTTTTAATCAAAATCTAAATTCTACAATTTTTATTTTTTCTTCAGATTTTAAATATCTCAATTGAGAAAACACTTCAATATTTAGTTCAGTAATATCTAATATAAGAATATTACTTTATTAAATATGAATCATATTAAAAGGGAAAAGTTCCACTTTTTTGGAAGAAAAGATACTTCCTTCATCATATATACAATTGTTTACTTTCTGGTAATACATTATTTTTATATTAGCATGTTAACACAATAAGGATGAAGTATTACTTATAGTTACACATTTCCTTATAGTAGGTTATTTAATAAATAATAGACAAATCAAATAAATTAAATTAGAGTAATAAAGATGGAAGATTAAGGTACATCTAGGTTTACCTTCCTATATTTACAAATAATATATATTATATTTTTAATCAATAATAATTTATAATGGGTATTGTTGTGTTTTGATGGTATCATCCAGTCTTTTCTAAAAGGTTATTTGCTTTGGTTTATAATTTACAAATGATCTAACTAATAAGCCACATTGTTGCCTTTCATATTTATAATATGATACATGTTATAGGTACACATTATATTGTTTCATATTTTATATTATATTTTGGTTACATTCAACACATTGCCACCTATGGGTTTGGAAGGGTAATGCACCAATGACAAAAAAGGTCATTACAAGAGAATACTATTGTCTATACCATTATGCAGTATTTTATCATTCTGAGTATCAATTATATTAATACTTTTACGATAATAATAATGACATGGTATTATAGTATTAGAGTTATGATACGCTGTGACATTTATTAGTGATAGTTATTGCCATATTTGGTATTTAGGTAGGGAATGAAGTCTTCAATCAAGATTATAGAAGATAAAACGACTTTATATTTTTCCTAAAGTTAAAAGGGATTCTGCAAAAGGTCCAAAAGGTAACGTCTCAAATAAGACTGTGAAACATACAAAATACACTTACCGCGTTAGCACCTCAGAAACACAGTGATCCTATGATTCCAGGATGGACAATGACACATCTGTGCATTAAGACCTCCCTAAAGTTACTAAGAAGAGCAATGACGTGTTAAAGTTAACCCCTGTCGTGCTGACCAAGAACGTCTTAACATCTGTTCCTGGGTTATTTGACAACAGGCAGCATGAAAGGTGACTAGTGTAAATCACACTGCACAGACATCAAAGACTTTTGCTATTCTTCTACATTCATGAACTGTGGTTTATCAACATTGGCTATGGACTTTGCAATAAAAAAAAATAAAGTTTATGGACTTTGATCTAACAATGATAAACGCAATATGGGACTGTATAAATTGGTAACCATTCATTTTTATCAAAGGATTTATTTCTAAGAGACTGTGTTAATGCCGGATTACATCGGAGATAAGAAGACATCAACTCAGAGGACATCATATGGTGACCGGATTTGGTTTTTGCATTTCTTTTTAGGTCTAGCGAAGTATAGTTATATACATTTTTATATGATTGATCAGTCACAGCCTGTCATAACAGGAATCCACAATATTATATTATTGAACTTACAACATGAATAATGCAAATTAATTATTATTCATCATTATTATTGATATTAATCCATTATCGCCAAATGAGGAAAGAAGATTTGTTGTTTTAATGATGTATTAATTAATTTCGGGGTTATTCTACCCGCTTCAAGGGGGAATTGTAAAAACCTTAAAATTAATACATCTAGTTATCAAATATGTTATAGTAAGACATATAAGTTCACAGTTCTGTTTATGTGGGAGGGCATAGTTTATTAATTAAGTTTTTATAAGGAATAAGTATTAAAATATCCATATTGAATATATATATGCTGAGCATGGAAGGATATATATAAATCCCTCCAGAAGCTTCCCGAAGCTTCCAGAAGGTTACGTAATATGGAACTATATTCAACTACGTTCCACTAGAACACCCTATATGGACTGAGCAGCTGGTATATAATACACGATGGAGGGGGCTAGGGGGCTCGCTCCTCCACTTTGCCTGCTGTGAGAAGACTCCAGTGCTGCAAGACATGCTGTCCAAGAGATGACATCTCCTGCCATGCCATTCTGGAACCTAAGAAAGTTGGGTAAAGACTTCCCATAGATCATTATGGACTAAATGAACTCTTTGCGTAAGCTATCAAAGTATATTATTTTTCCTTTCTGTAACTGAACCCTGGCAACCATTTTTAAATAGATAAAATACATTTATTTTTTTACATCTTTGGAAGTTCTTTCTTTCATGCGGCTTTACGTATTTGAAGAAAAAATATATTTAAGAGTATATTTTTTAACATTTTGGCGAGTCAGCTATTCGTGATTTTTTTTTATATATTTTTTTTTGTTGTTCCTTCACTTTGCATAAGGGGGGTCGAAGTTATCAAAGTCATAAGTATTTTAAGTATCTCCTGCAAAGGATCAGGAATCGACAATTTATAAAAATCACGCAGAACCTAGGAAATACGTATAAGTCAAGTTGCATGAATGTTTTTTTTAATGAACTTTAAAGTCTTTACAAAGTTACAGAAGTTAACTTTCGACGTATTTTTGAGCAAGAAAGATAAAGTCAGTCCATAAGAAGTATTGGACGTGCTGAACAAGGTGGATCAAGTCTTACAGGATCATCCATCAGATCATCTGATCATTTCAGGTAAGAAAATGGATTTTATCTCTTCATATGTTAAGCAAAGTAAACTTCAGTTCACTTATCCAGATATTTCTAATGTAGAAGAGATTTGGTTACGCTTTTATGAGGAGTGTGAACTTGAGAATTCACGTATAGAATGTGCAAGGTCTTTTAATAGAGAGAAACAGAAAATCAGAAATGTCTGTCATTTAGTCTATGATTTTCACAAGTTAATCGTAGAAAAGTGTAAAAATGGTGGAAATAGACAACCTGAATTGTCAGGAGAGTCAGTGACAGAGAAATCCAAAGACTGCTTAGAACCTGGAATGTCAGTCAGTGATATTGTGAATTCTGACTGTAATGTTGGCTGTAATTTTGTAAATCAGAATTTTGATAATGGCGGCAGACATGTGCTACGTAATCAAGGTCATTTTCAGGACACTGGGAAAGAAGCAGGAAATGACGTAGAGAAGCCAGAAGGGGGAGGAGCCAGAGTGGGAGACGTGCAGAAAAGACACGTGGAGAGAGAAAATGGCGACGATCAGTTTCTAAAAATAGAACAGGCCAAGTTAGGGATTACACTTAGAAAAAATTTATTGGACATATGCAAATTAATTCCCGCATATAATCCTAAAATACATGTTTGCAGAAATTCAGAGATATTTGAAAGTTCCATCGAGAAATTAAACTTAACCAATAGTGAGACGAATCAGTTATTCCGTATGTGGATACCTCAGCATTTCTTTAGACAATTGGCTTTGAAAAAGTTTTCTGACAATGAGACATTTGATTGTTCAAATGATAACGATATCATAAGGCTGAAAAATCTCATATTCTGTACAAGGAATGAATCTGATCCAAACTATGAGATGTTGAAGGAATTACAAATTGAACAAAATGAGAGTACGTTCTCATTTATGTCCGTTTTTGAACGTTTGTATAGGGCGGTTATTCCAAATGTCGGATTGGATGGAATGATACGTTTATTCATCAAGAAATTTAATTTCCTTGACAATGCCGCCTGTGCGGTGGCATTAAATAAAAAGTCCCTATTCGAATGTACGACATTTGTCGATTTTGTTAGAAATCGCCAAAGTCAATCAAAACAGAAATTAATTAATTCTGAAAAACCAACACAAAAAAGGGTGAGTTTTTGTGAAAAACCAACAGTGTCTCCCAGATCCAGATATTTCTGTGACAGGGTATATGCAATTCGGAGGAAGATGCATACGTGTTATAAACCATACAATCCACCCCAATTTTTATCATCTAAAAGTCTTTTTTCACAGGAAAAACCCCTGTCACCAGTGAAGGGATTGGTCACTGGGATTGAAAATCCCAGACAAATGATGAGTAATAGCTTTGAAAGACAGAAACAGGTGTCTTGTGCAGACTCTTTCCCTGGGTTAGGATTTGATAGCCAGCAACAGCTGGGTGGTTTTTCTGAGAGAGACATTCTCTCTCAAATAAGAGAAAACCTTGAATTACATAAGTTCAGGGATTCCTATAAGTTCAAAGGGAATCTAATAAATCGAATCTTTGAAGAAAAAATTAGGTATGGTCTTCAGTTAAATAAAGTGGATTTCTGGGTAAATTAATTTTATTGTTTGATAAATATGTTTATTCATATACAGTGAATCTATACATATATATATATATATATATATATATATATATATATTAAAGGTAGTGATAGTATATCAAGGTCATATTTTCATTTAGTCAAATGATAGTTAAATGTTATAAATTAATAATTTGATCTCTGTATATGAATAATAATATTTAAAATAAAACAATAAGAGAAAGTAACAGATTCAAAGTGTTTCATTTTTATCATAAATATGATAATAATTTTATTCTTTTATTTCCCTCAGAATTTATCAGTAAAGCAGATTGATGAAGTATTAACTTTTTATTTATACATATGTTCTTGTCCTCAATCAGGTAACATATATTTTATTGGGTAAGATTAATCGCGAAAGCACGATTAATATTATTATTTCCTCAGGTACCAATTGCCAGAGAACTATTACTTTAATGTTTCTTTAAAGAATATATATCTTCTTTAGAGTTATTAGAGATGTAATCTGAGCTTTGGAGTGGTATAAAACTGCTTGCTGTCTTGGAATGGTGTTCCTTGCACGTGACCAAAGCATGTGACTTGGTACTAAAGCTAAAAATAAATGTTTGTTCCATGGTCATATGTACAGTCTGTAATTCATTGGAATTTGTTTTTTTCAAGAAGTACTTCAAATTAGTAACATAATCTTTGAAATGCGCATAGAATAATTGGGAATACAGGGATTTGTGTCCGTCAATGTTTTTATGTGAAAGTATATGTTACAGTCTTGTGTGCATAGATGTGTCTATGAATGATTGATTGTTTGAGCAGCTGCAAATGCTAAAGTCAGAGTACTTGGATCCAGGAAAAAAAAAAAAAAAAAAAAAAAAAAGGGAATTTTTGTTTTAACTTCGAGGTTATATTATATTATATTATATTATATGTATGTATACTTTTAGATAATAAGTTATAGTACATAAGTAGAAATGAAGGAATTTATACCGAATATATATATATATATATATATTATTCTTAGACATATTTCTTTAGTATAGAGATATTAGGATTTTTTATTAAGGGTTTATTCTGAAGAGTTACATTCTAGAATAAGGTTATAACGTTTTGATTTTTTTTATGTCTTTTGTGTTAGTCACTTTTTTTATTGGTACATAGATTGGAAATCATTTTTCTTTTCAAATATGGAAGTGATATTTATAAATGGTCTTGAAGATTTACAACACAAATTTGAATTTAATTTAATCTAAACATATTAATTTTTATAATATCATATTTCATGATATTGAAAGGGAGAGGTTTGGTCTCAATCACACACATTTATATTTGATAAATATATGTGTTTACAGGATACTTTAATAATTAATATTTTAAGTACAAAGGAAGAATTGGGAATAAAAAAATATATTTGAAGTATATCATAATGCATTTATATACTAAGAGAAGTGTATTATTTGCAAGGTTACATGACTTAATTATTTTTATTGGTTATTGATAGGTTTGGTAATTTTATAAGATACTGGTAATATTAAGGTTATCTGGTAACATTAAGGTTATGTATTATTAAAGACATAGGTGTTATATACATAGAAGGCCTTATTTTTATTTCAAGTTTTATTTTTATTCCGATTTTCATTTTTCTTTTTATTCCTATTTTTTATATTAATTATTATTTAATATTCACATTTTTAATCAAAATCTAAATTCTACAATTTTTATTTTTTCTTCAGATTTTAAATATCTCAATTGAGAAAACACTTCAATATTTAGTTCAGTAATATCTAATATAAGAATATTACTTTATTAAATATGAATCATATTAAAAGGGAAAAGTTCCACTTTTTTGGAAGAAAAGATACTTCCTTCATCATATATACAATTGTTTACTTTCTGGTAATACATTATTTTTATATTAGCATGTTAACACAATAAGGATGAAGTATTACTTATAGTTACACATTTCCTTATAGTAGGTTATTTAATAAATAATAGACAAATCAAATAAATTAAATTAGAGTAATAAAGATGGAAGATTAAGGTACATCTAGGTTTACCTTCCTATATTTACAAATAATATATATTATATTTTTAATCAATAATAATTTATAATGGGTATTGTTGTGTTTTGATGGTATCATCCAGTCTTTTCTAAAAGGTTATTTGCTTTGGTTTATAATTTACAAATGATCTAACTAATAAGCCACATTGTTGCCTTTCATATTTATAATATGATACATGTTATAGGTACACATTATATTGTTTCATATTTTATATTATATTTTGGTTACATTCAACACATTGCCACCTATGGGTTTGGAAGGGTAATGCACCAATGACAAAAAAGGTCATTACAAGAGAATACTATTGTCTATACCATTATGCAGTATTTTATCATTCTGAGTATCAATTATATTAATACTTTTACGATAATAATAATGACATGGTATTATAGTATTAGAGTTATGATACGCTGTGACATTTATTAGTGATAGTTATTGCCATATTTGGTATTTAGGTAGGGAATGAAGTCTTCAATCAAGATTATAGAAGATAAAACGACTTTATATTTTTCCTAAAGTTAAAAGGGATTCTGCAAAAGGTCCAAAAGGTAACGTCTCAAATAAGACTGTGAAACATACAAAATACACTTACCGCGTTAGCACCTCAGAAACACAGTGATCCTATGATTCCAGGATGGACAATGACACATCTGTGCATTAAGACCTCCCTAAAGTTACTAAGAAGAGCAATGACGTGTTAAAGTTAACCCCTGTCGTGCTGACCAAGAACGTCTTAACATCTGTTCCTGGGTTATTTGACAACAGGCAGCATGAAAGGTGACTAGTGTAAATCACACTGCACAGACATCAAAGACTTTTGCTATTCTTCTACATTCATGAACTGTGGTTTATCAACATTGGCTATGGACTTTGCAATAAAAAAAAATAAAGTTTATGGACTTTGATCTAACAATGATAAACGCAATATGGGACTGTATAAATTGGTAACCATTCATTTTTATCAAAGGATTTATTTCTAAGAGACTGTGTTAATGCCGGATTACATCGGAGATAAGAAGACATCAACTCAGAGGACATCATATGGTGACCGGATTTGGTTTTTGCATTTCTTTTTAGGTCTAGCGAAGTATAGTTATATACATTTTTATATGATTGATCAGTCACAGCCTGTCATAACAGGAATCCACAATATTATATTATTGAACTTACAACATGAATAATGCAAATTAATTATTATTCATCATTATTATTGATATTAATCCATTATCGCCAAATGAGGAAAGAAGATTTGTTGTTTTAATGATGTATTAATTAATTTCGGGGTTATTCTACCCGCTTCAAGGGGGAATTGTAAAAACCTTAAAATTAATACATCTAGTTATCAAATATGTTATAGTAAGACATATAAGTTCACAGTTCTGTTTATGTGGGAGGGCATAGTTTATTAATTAAGTTTTTATAAGGAATAAGTATTAAAATATCCATATTGAATATATATATGCTGAGCATGGAAGGATATATATAAATCCCTCCAGAAGCTTCCCGAAGCTTCCAGAAGGTTACGTAATATGGAACTATATTCAACTACGTTCCACTAGAACACCCTATATGGACTGAGCAGCTGGTATATAATACACGATGGAGGGGGCTAGGGGGCTCGCTCCTCCACTTTGCCTGCTGTGAGAAGACTCCAGTGCTGCAAGACATGCTGTCCAAGAGATGACATCTCCTGCCATGCCATTCTGGAACCTAAGAAAGTTGGGTAAAGACTTCCCATAGATCATTATGGACTAAATGAACTCTTTGCGTAAGCTATCAAAGTATATTATTTTTCCTTTCTGTAACTGAACCCTGGCAACCATTTTTAAATAGATAAAATACATTTATTTTTTTACATCTTTGGAAGTTCTTTCTTTCATGCGGCTTTACGTATTTGAAGAAAAAATATATTTAAGAGTATATTTTTTAACATGGATCCACCTCCTGGGTCTGCCCGTCCACCTGGCCCTAACACCTATAGAATCAGTGTTTGTGAAAAAACTGTACGTGATGATATTTTTTCAATATTTTTACTGAGTCCAATGATCGAAAGTATGAAAAAAATCACATCTTTCAAAAATGTTTACCCTTGGAAACCTGTGTTATTATTACTATGCACGAGCCCTAAATTGTCTGAAAAACAACAAATATGCTGGTTGGATAGACCTTGACCCCACAATTCAACGGCCACAATTAAGGAGAAAAGTGCTAAGAGAGTTAAATTTGCCCCTGAAATAACCCATGATACGGGCCAAGGAGGGACACACCATTTTGATCCGAAAATAGCCCAACACCATGAGAGACGGGCAAATCCGTGAAAAGACAAAGTTCCAAGCTACAACTGACGCAGGATCTACAGCACATACGCCCATTGTAATTGTTCATGATTTCCGGCCACTACGCATTTCAGCCTTCAGGGAACTGTTAATTCGAATGCTATGTCCAGGAGTAGAGATGAGCGAACCAGTCCCGGTTCGGCTCGAGGTCGGTTCGCCGAACGGAGCTCCCGTTCGAGTTCGGCTCGTCGAACGTTCGACGAACCGAACTCGAGCCAATAGGAAACAATGGCAGGCAATCACAAACACAGTAAAACACCTAGAAAACACCCTCAAAGGTGTCCAAAAGGTGACAAACAACTCACAACACAACACAAACACATGGGAAAGTGACAAGGACATATACTCATGCGAAAACAAAACAGCTGGACAAGGAAAAAGAGGAGGACACACAGATATAGGCATGGCATGCCATTCTAAAATCATGTAAAACACCGCAAGGTGACTCCAAGCGGAGTCTCCCTTTTTTCCAAAAATTGGGCCCCACACACACCCACCCCTTCAGTGGCAGCAGTTGTGCCCCAGTTGTACACTTCACAGCTACATTTGCATCAAGCACATTCAAAAATACGCTATTCTTAACCGTCCCCAGGATGACACCGGGTTAGGTAGCAAAGTCTTTCCTGATCCCAGCTCTGTTCATCTTGGCTTCTTTTAAAAACACAGCAAGCAAGGGTTACTCCAAGCGGAGTCTCCCTTTTTTCCAAAAATTGGGCCACACAGACACCCACCCCATCAGTGGCAGGACTTGGGCCCTAGTTGCAAACAGGATGTTTTGATTTGCATCAAGCACATTCAAAAATACGCCATGCTTATCCGTCCCCAGGATGACACCGGGGTAGGTAGATAAAGTCTTTGCTGACCCATGACTTGTTCATCTTGGCTTCTTTTAAAAACACAGCAAGCAAGGGTTACTCCAAGCGGAGTCTCCCTTTTTTCCAAAAATTGGGCCACACAGACACCCACCCCATCAGTGGCAGCACTTGGGCCCTAGTTGCAAACAGGATGTTTTGATTTGCATCAAGCACATTCAAAAATACGCCATAATTAACCGTCCCCAGGATGACACCGGGGTAGGTAGCAAAGTCTTTCCTGATCCCAGCTCTGTTCATCTTGGCTTCTTTTAAAAACACAGCAAGCAAGGGTTACTCCAAGCGGAGTCTCCCTTTTTTCCAAAAATTGGGCCACACAGACACCCACCCCATCAGTGGCAGCACTTGGGCCCTAGTTGCAAACAGGATGTTTTGATTTGCATCAAGCACATTCAAAAATACGCCATAATTAACCGTCCCCAGGATGACACCGGGGTAGGTAGCAAAGTCTTTCCTGATCCCAGCTCTGTTCATCTTGGCTTCTTTTAAAAACACAGCAAGCAAGGATTACTCCAAGCGGAGTCTCCCTTTTTTCCAAAAATTGGGCCACACAGACACCCACCCCATCAGTGGCAGCACTTGGGCCCTAGTTGCAAACAGGATGTTTTGATTTGCATCAAGCACATTCAAAAATACGCCATTCTTATCCGTCCCCAGGATGACACCGGGGTAGGTAGATAAAGTCTTTGCTGACCCATGACTTGTTCATCTTGGCTTCTTTTAAAAACACAGCAAGCAAGGGTTACTCCAAGCGGAGTCTCCCTTTTTTCCAAAAATTGGGCCACACAGACACCCACCCCATCAGTGGCAGCACTTGGGCCCTAGTTGCAAACAGGATGTTTTGATTTGCATCAAGCACATTCCAAAATTCGCCATAATTAACCGTCCCCAGGATGACACCGGGGTAGGTAGCAAAGTCTTTCCTGATCCCAGCTCTGTTCATCTTGGCTTCTTTTAAAAACACAGCAAGCAAGGGTTACTCCAAGCGGAGTCTCCCTTTTTTCCAAAAATTGGGCCACACAGACACCCACCCCATCAGTGGCAGCACTTGGGCCCTAGTTGCAAACAGGATGTTTTGATTTGCATCAAGCACATTCAAAAATACGCCATAATTAACCGTCCCCAGGATGACACCGGGGTAGGTAGCAAAGTCTTTCCTGATCCCAGCTCTGTTCATCTTGGCTTCTTTTAAAAACACAGCAGCAAGGGTTACTCCAAGCGGAGTCTCCCTTTTTTCCAAAAATTGGGCCACACAGACACCCACCCCATCAGTGGCAGCACTTGGGCCCTAGTTGCAAACAGGATGTTTTGATTTGCATCAAGCACATTCAAAAATACGCCATGGTTATCCGTCCCCAGGATGACACCGGGGTAGGTAGATAAAGTCTTTGCTGACCCATGACTTGTTCATCTTGGCTTCTTTTAAAAACACAGCAAGCAAGGGTTACTCCAAGCGGAGTCTCCCTTTTTTCCAAAAATTGGGCCACACAGACACCCACCCCATCAGTGGCAGCACCTGGGCCCTAGTTGCAAACAGGATGTTTTGATTTGCATCAAGCACATTCAAAAATACGCCATAATTAACCGTCCCCAGGATGACACCGGGGTAGGTAGCAAAGTCTTTCCTGATCCCAGCTCTGTTCATCTTGGCTTCTTTTAAAAACACAGCAAGCAAGGGTTACTCCAAGCGGAGTCTCCCTTTTTTCCAAAAATTGGGCCACACAGACACCCACCCCATCAGTGGCAGCACTTGGGCCCTAGTTGCAAACAGGATGTTTTGATTTGCATCAAGCACATTCAAAAATACGCCATAATTAACCGTCCCCAGGATGACACCGGGGTAGGTAGCAAAGTCTTTCCTGATCCCAGCTCTGTTCATCTTGGCTTCTTTTAAAAACACAGCAAGCAAGGATTACTCCAAGCGGAGTCTCCCTTTTTTCCAAAAATTGGGCCACACAGACACCCACCCCATCAGTGGCAGCACTTGGGCCCTAGTTGCAAACAGGATGTTTTGATTTGCATCAAGCACATTCAAAAATACGCCATTCTTATCCGTCCCCAGGATGACACCGGGGTAGGTAGATAAAGTCTTTGCTGACCCATGACTTGTTCATCTTGGCTTCTTTTAAAAACACAGCAAGCAAGGGTTACTCCAAGCGGAGTCTCCCTTTTTTCCAAAAATTGGGCCCCACACACACCCACCCCTTCAGTGGCAGCAGTTGTGCCCCAGTTGTACACTTCACAGCTACATTTGCATCAAGCACATTCAAAAATACGCTATTCTTAACCGTCCCCAGGATGACACCGGGGTAGGTAGCAAAGTCTTTCCTGATCCCAGCTCTGTTCATCTTGGCTTCTTTTAAAAACACAGCAAGCAAGGGTTACTCCAAGCGGAGTCTCCCTTTTTTCCAAAAATTGGGCCACACAGACACCCACCCCATCAGTGGCAGCACTTGGGCCCTAGTTGCAAACAGGATGTTTTGATTTGCATCAAGCACATTCAAAAATACGCCATAATTAACCGTCCCCAGGATGACACCGGGGTAGGTAGCAAAGTCTTTCCTGATCCCAGCTCTGTTCATCTTGGCTTCTTTTAAAAACACAGCAAGCAAGGGTTACTCCAAGCGGAGTCTCCCTTTTTTCCAAAAATTGGGCCACACAGACACCCACCCCATCAGTGGCAGCACTTGGGCCCTAGTTGCAAACAGGATGTTTTGATTTGCATCAAGCACATTCAAAAATACGCCATAATTAACCGTCCCCAGGATGACACCGGGGTAGGTAGCAAAGTCTTTCCTGATCCCAGCTCTGTTCATCTTGGCTTCTTTTAAAAACACAGCAAGCAAGGGTTACTCCAAGCGGAGTCTCCCTTTTTTCCAAAAATTGGGCCCCACACACACCCACCCCTTCAGTGGCAGCAGTTGTGCCCCAGTTGTACACTTCACAGCTACATTTGCATCAAGCACATTCAAAAATACGCTATTCTTAACCGTCCCCAGGATGACACCGGGGTAGGTAGCAAAGTCTTTCCTGATCCCAGCTCTGTTCATCTTGGCTTCTTTTAAAAACACAGCAAGCAAGGGTTACTCCAAGCGGAGTCTCCCTTTTTTCCAAAAATTGGGCCACACAGACACCCACCCCATCAGTGGCAGCACTTGGGCCCTAGTTGCAAACAGGATGTTTTGATTTGCATCAAGCACATTCAAAAATACGCCATGCTTATCCGTCCCCAGGATGACACCGGGGTAGGTAGATAAAGTCTTTGCTGACCCATGACTTGTTCATCTTGGCTTCTTTTAAAAACACAGCAAGCAAGGGTTACTCCAAGCGGAGTCTCCCTTTTTTCCAAAAATTGGGCCACACAGACACCCACCCCATCAGTGGCAGCACTTGGGCCCTAGTTGCAAACAGGATGTTTTGATTTGCATCAAGCACATTCAAAAATACGCCATAATTAACCGTCCCCAGGATGACACCGGGGTAGGTAGCAAAGTCTTTCCTGATCCCAGCTCTGTTCATCTTGGCTTCTTTTAAAAACACAGCAAGCAAGGGTTACTCCAAGCGGAGTCTCCCTTTTTTCCAAAAATTGGGCCACACAGACACCCACCCCATCAGTGGCAGCACTTGGGCCCTAGTTGCAAACAGGATGTTTTGATTTGCATCAAGCACATTCAAAAATACGCCATAATTAACCGTCCCCAGGATGACACCGGGGTAGGTAGCAAAGTCTTTCCTGATCCCAGCTCTGTTCATCTTGGCTTCTTTTAAAAACACAGCAAGCAAGGATTACTCCAAGCGGAGTCTCCCTTTTTTCCAAAAATTGGGCCACACAGACACCCACCCCATCAGTGGCAGCACTTGGGCCCTAGTTGCAAACAGGATGTTTTGATTTGCATCAAGCACATTCAAAAATACGCCATTCTTATCCGTCCCCAGGATGACACCGGGGTAGGTAGATAAAGTCTTTGCTGACCCATGACTTGTTCATCTTGGCTTCTTTTAAAAACACAGCAAGCAAGGGTTACTCCAAGCGGAGTCTCCCTTTTTTCCAAAAATTGGGCCCCACACACACCCACCCCTTCAGTGGCAGCAGTTGTGCCCCAGTTGTACACTTCACAGCTACATTTGCATCAAGCACATTCAAAAATACGCTATTCTTAACCGTCCCCAGGATGACACCGGGGTAGGTAGCAAAGTCTTTCCTGATCCCAGCTCTGTTCATCTTGGCTTCTTTTAAAAACACAGCAAGCAAGGGTTACTCCAAGCGGAGTCTCCCTTTTTTCCAAAAATTGGGCCACACAGACACCCACCCCATCAGTGGCAGCACTTGGGCCCTAGTTGCAAACAGGATGTTTTGATTTGCATCAAGCACATTCAAAAATACGCCATAATTAACCGTCCCCAGGATGACACCGGGGTAGGTAGCAAAGTCTTTCCTGATCCCAGCTCTGTTCATCTTGGCTTCTTTTAAAAACACAGCAAGCAAGGGTTACTCCAAGCGGAGTCTCCCTTTTTTCCAAAAATTGGGCCACACAGACACCCACCCCATCAGTGGCAGCACTTGGGCCCTAGTTGCAAACAGGATGTTTTGATTTGCATCAAGCACATTCAAAAATACGCCATAATTAACCGTCCCCAGGATGACACCGGGGTAGGTAGCAAAGTCTTTCCTGATCCCAGCACTGTTCATCTTGGCTTCTTTTAAAAACACAGCAAGCAAGGGTTACTCCAAGCGGAGTCTCCCTTTTTTCCAAAAATTGGGCCCCACACACACCCACCCCTTCAGTGGCAGCAGTTGTGCCCCAGTTGTACACTTCACAGCTACATTTGCATCAAGCACATTCAAAAATACGCTATTCTTAACCGTCCCCAGGATGACACCGGGGTAGGTAGCAAAGTCTTTCCTGATCCCAGCTCTGTTCATCTTGGCTTCTTTTAAAAACACAGCAAGCAAGGGTTACTCCAAGCGGAGTCTCCCTTTTTTCCAAAAATTGGGCCACACAGACACCCACCCCATCAGTGGCAGCACTTGGGCCCTAGTTGCAAACAGGATGTTTTGATTTGCATCAAGCACATTCCAAATCAACAAGCATTTACTCTCCCCAGGATGACACAGTGGTAGTAAATTCCTTCTGGATCCATGACTTGTTCATTTTGATGAACGTCAGTCTGTCCACATTGTCACTGGACAGACGCGTGCGCTTATCTGTCAGCACACACCCAGCAGCACTGAATACACGTTCAGAGACAACGCTGGCAGCTGGACACGACAAAATCTCCAAGGCGTAACTGGAGAGCTCTGGCCATTTTTCTAGGTTTGAAGCCCAAAAGGAGCAAGGCTCCAGTTGCACAGTCATGGCATCGATGTTCATTTGGAGATACTCCTGTATCATCCTCTCCAGCCGTTGAGTATGTGTCAGACTTGTTGTCTCTGGTGGCCTTGCAAAAGAGGGTCTAAAAAAATTATGAAAAGATTCCATAAAATTGCTGTTACCGGCACCAGATACGGTCCTACTGGTACGGGTAGACTGTTGAAGATGACGAGACCGTCCCATGTTTGTCAAGTTACAACTGGGAGATTCCCTCCCTGCACCTGCACGGTTGTTTGGTGGAAAAGCCGAGCTAAGATCGAGTAACAGCTTCTGCTGATACTCCTGCATACGTGCGTCCCTTTCTATGGCTGGAATTATGTCACAAAATTTGGACTTGTACCGGGGATCTAATAGTGTGGCAATCCAGTAGTCATCATCACTTCTAATTTTGACAATACGACTGTCATGTTGGAGGTAGTGCAACAAAAAGGCACTCATGTGTCTTGCGCAGCCATGCGGACCAAGTCCACGCTGTGTTTGTGGCATAGAGGTGCTACCCGTTCTTTCTTCCTCTGACATCTCCCCCCAACCTCTTTCAACTGAAATTTGACCAAGGTCTCCCTCATCCGCTGAGTCTTCCATGTCCATGGACAGTTCGTCCTCCATTTCTTCATGTTCTCCTGCACCTTGCTCAACATTTCGCCTGCTACTATGCGCCCTTGTCGATCCCTGTTCCCCATGGTCCCATGCCTGCTGCGTTGGTGATGATGAACGTCTGGACCTTGGTGATGTTGTTGTCCCTTGCGCATATGAATCCTCCTGTAGTTCCTCCCCTTCATGTTGTCCCACCCCCTGACTCCGAATAGTGTTTAGCGTGTGCTCCAGCATGTAAATGACTGGAATCGTCATGCTGATAATGGCATTGTCAGAGCTAAACATATTCGTCGCCATGTCGAAACTGTGCAGAAGGGTGCATAGGTCCTTGATCTGAGACCACTCCATCAGGGTGATCTGCCCCACCTCTGCATCTCGTTGGCCCAGGCTATACGTCATGACGTATTGCACCAGGGCTCTGCGGTGCTGCCACAGTCGCTGTAACATGTGGAGAGTTGAATTCCAGCGTGTCGCCACATCGCATTTCAGGCGATGAACCGGCAGGCCGAAAGACTTCTGGAGCGATGCAAGTCGCTCTGCTGCGGCGCTTGAACGGCGGAAGTGAGCTGACAGTTTTCGTGCCCTGTTCAGAAGGCCATCTAGGCCGGGATAGTGTGTTAAAAATTGCTGGACGACAAGGTTCAACACGTGAGCCATACAAGGTACGTGTGTCACAATGCCCAGGCGAAGTGCCGCACCCAGGTTTGCAGCATTGTCGCACACGGCCTTACCAGGCTGCAGGTTGAGTGGAGACAACCATTTATTAAACTCGGACCGCAGAGCTGACCACAACTCCTCAGCTGTGTGACTCTTATTCCCAAGACATGTCAAGCTAAAGACCGCCTGATGCCGTTGCGCTCTGCTGCCAGCATAGTAATGAGGCGTGCGTGATTCCTTCTGCACAGTGAGAACGCTGGTAGCCTGACCAGGCAGGCTTGGGGCGGAGGTGGAGGACCCAGATGAGGTGGAGGATGCAGAAGCTGTGGCGGAACTTGGACAGACAGAGGATTGACACACAAGTCGTGGGGACGGCAAGACTTGTGCAGCAGACCCTTCACCATCTATCACCATAGTTACCCAGTGCCCAGTCAGCGACATGTAACGTCCCTGTCCATGCTTACTGGTCCAAGTATCGGTGGTGAAATGCACCCGTTCACACACAGAGTTTCTCAAGGAAGCGGTGATGTTGTGTGCGACATGCTGGTGTAGCGCGGGCACACCTTTCTTAGAGAAGTAGTGGCGACTAGGCATCTGGTACTGGGGCACAGCGACAGACATAAGGTCTCTAAAATCCTGTGTGTCCACTAGGCGGAAAGGCAGCATTTCGGTAGCCAACAGCTTACAGAGGGATAGAGTCAACCTCTTAGCTTTGTCATGGGTCGGAGGAAGTGGCCTTTTATTTGACCACATCTGAGGGACAGAGATCTGGCTGCTGTGTGTAGACGGTGTTGAGTAGGGTGTCCCTGGAAAAATGCAGGTTTGTGAGGAAAGTGCAGGCGGAGACATGATGTTGCCTTCATCCAACGTTGGTGCTATCGATGTCTGAGAGAGCTGTACACACTCACTTGTTTCCCCTTCCAAACCAACTGACGACCTTACAAGCAAACTGCCTGTTGCGGTTACAGTGGTGGAAGTTTGGCGTGGAAAAACAGGTGTGACAGCTGTCCCCACAGTCCTAGAAGGTGAAGAGCGCGCGGATGCACTGGAAGGGGCGGGCGGTGGATGGTTCGCTCTTGCAGCATTGCAGCACAGTGAGCTTCCCACCGGGACCTATGATATTTATTCATGTGACGATTCATGGAAGAAGTTGTCAAACTGCTGAGGTTTTGACCTCTACTAAGAGAATCATGACAAATTTTACATATCACATGATTTGGGCGATCTTTTTCTATGTCAAAAAAGGACCAGGCTAGGCAAGGCTTAGAGGCCATGCGACCTGTTGATCCACCCCGAATAATGCTCATAGGCAGAGTGGTGGCTGAGGATGCAGTTGTAGACGTGCTACCAGTGCTCCGACTCTGTCCAGGAAGGCGCAAGGTAACTTCGTCGTCGGTTGCATCCTCCTCCACCGCCTCTGTTGACCTCCTCGAGTGCCTGACTGGGGGTTGACAGTAGGTGGGATCTAGAACTTCATCATCAATTGTTGTGTTTGCACTCCCCTCCCCCTCAGACCGAGACTCTTCTTGCCCTGACCGAATATTTAAGTTGTCATCCCAATCGGGTATCTGCGTCTCATCTTCATCAGTATGTTCCTCATTGTCTATAACCACAGGTGTTACAGTTTGTGACAAAGGGTCAACATTATGCTCAGAAACTTGGTCCTCACGGCCTGAATCAGAGTCACAAAGGTTCTGGGCATCACTGCAGACCATTTCCTGTTCTGTACTCACTGTAGCTTGGGAGCAGACCTCTGATTCCCAGGCTATAGTGTGACTGAACAGCTCTGCAGACTCAGCCATCTCAGTTCCACCATACTGTGCAGGGCTGATGGAGACTTCAGAGCTGGGAGAAATCAAGTGTGATTGGGATGACAACTCAGAGGACTGGTGTTTTTTGGATGCGGTACTTGAAGTGGCTGAGAGGGCACTTGTTGGACCACTTGAGATCCATTCAAGCATTTTCCTTTTTTGCCCATCATCTACCTTTCTTCCTGTTGTTCGTGTCCGTAAAAAAGGGAGCACATCGGATTGTCCACGGTAAGTAGTAGACATCTTACTTTTGCTGGTAGATGGTCTATCTTCAGCAGATGATAATGGAGCTTTGCCACTTTCCCCACAGACAAAACCTTTTTTGCCTTTTCCACCACGCCTCTTCCCCTTTCCACCAGCATCTGTCATTTTGCCACTCATGTTGATTGCGACAAGATTGTGGACTGAAAATGTGGTAGTAAAAATTGAGAGGTGGTGAAGATTGCAGTGGTGGTCTAGCTTTATTAACAGCAGAATAATAAAGAATAAATATCCCTGACAATGCAACTTAGTTATAATGAGTTGGAGTGTGCAACGCAGGCAGATGCGCTCTGCAAATGTCTTGGCACTAGTGGGACTATAGCAAAGTCCAATAGCCACGTATAGGATGCCACTAGGTACACTGAGTGTTTGCTAGTATAATGGCTAAGTTAAAATTAGTTGGAGTGTGCAACGCAGGCAGATGCGCTCTGCAAATGTCTTGGCACTAGTGGGACTATAGCAAAGTCCAATAGCCACGTATAGGATGCCACTAGGTACACTGAGTGTTTGCTAGTATAATGGCTTACTTATAATTAGTTGGAGTGTGCAACGCAGGCAGATGCGCTCTGCAAATGTCTTGGCACTAGTGGGACTATAGCAAAGTCCAATAGCCACGTATAGGATGCCACTAGGTACACTGAGTGTTTGCTAGTATAATGGCTAAGTTAAAATTAGTTGGAGTGTGCAACGCAGGCAGATGCGCTCTGCAAATGTCTTGGCACTAGTGGGACTATAGCAAAGTCCAATAGCCACGTATAGGATGCCACTAGGTACACTGAGTGTTTGCTAGTATAATGGCTTACTTATAATTAGTTGGAGTGTGCAACGCAGGCAGATGCGCTCTGCAAATGTCTTGGCACTAGTGGGACTATAGCAAAGTCCAATAGCCACGTATAGGATGCCACTAGGTACACTGAGTGTTTGCTAGTATAATGGCTTACTTATAATTAGTTGGAGTGTGCAACGCAGGCAGATGCGCTCTGCAAATGTCTTGGCACTAGTGGGACTATAGCAAAGTCCAATAGCCACAGATAGGATGCCACTAGGTACACTGAGTGTTTGCTAGTATAATGGCTTACTTATAATTAGTTGGAGTGTGCAACGCAGGCAGATGCGCTCTGCAAATGTCTTGGCACTAGTGGGACTATAGCAAGGTCCAATAGCCACGTATAGGATGCCACTAGGTACACTGAGTGTTTGCTAGTATAATGGCTTACTTATAATTAGTTGGAGTGTGCAACGCAGGCAGATGCGCTCTGCAAATGTCTTGGCACTAGTGGGACTATAGCAAAGTCCAATAGCCACGTATAGGATGCCACTAGGTACACTGAGTGTTTGCTAGTATAATGGCTTACTTATAATTAGTTGGAGTGTGCAACGCAGGCAGATGCGCTCTGCAAATGTCTTGGCACTAGTGGGACTATAGCAAGGTCCAATAGCCACGTATAGGATGCCACTAGGTACACTGAGTGTTTGCTAGTATAATGGCTTACTTACAATTAGTTGGAGTGTGCAACGCAGGCAGATGCGCTCTGCAAATGTCTTGGCACTAGTGGGACTATAGCAAAGTCCAATAGCCACGTATAGGATGCCACTAGGTACACTGAGTGTTTGCTAGTATAATGGCTAAGTTAAAATTAGTTGGAGTGTGCAACGCAGGCAGATGCGCTCTGCAAATGTCTTGGCACTAGTGGGACTATAGCAAAGTCCAATAGCCACGTATAGGATGCCACTAGGTACACTGAGTGTTTGCTAGTAAAATTGCTTAGTTTAAAAAAGTTGGAGTGTGCAATGCAGGCAGACGTGCTCTGCAAATGTCTTTGCACTAGTGGGATTATAGCAAAGTCCAATAGCCACAGATAGGATGCCACTAGGTACACTGAGTTTTTGCTAGTATAATGGCTTACTTATAATTAGTTGGAGTGTGCAACGCAGGCAGATGCGCTCTGCAAATGTCTTGGCACTAGTGGGACTATAGCAAGGTCCAATAGCCACGTATAGGATGCCACTAGGTACACTGAGTGTTTGCTAGTATAATGGCTTACTTATAATTAGTTGGAGTGTGCAACGCAGGCAGATGCGCTCTGCAAATGTCTTGGCACTAGTGGGACTATAGCAAGGTCCAATAGCCACGTATAGGATGCCACTAGGTACACTGAGTGTTTGCTAGTATAATGGCTTACTTATAATTAGTTGGAGTGTGCAACGCAGGCAGATGCGCTCTGCAAATGTCTTGGCACTAGTGGGACTATAGCAAAGTCCAATAGCCACAGATAGGATGCCACTAGGTACACTGAGTGTTTGCTAGTATAATGGCTTACTTATAATTAGTTGGAGTGTGCAACGCAGGCAGATGCGCTCTGCAAATGTCTTGGCACTAGTGGGACTATAGCAAGGTCCAATAGCCACGTATAGGATGCCACTAGGTACACTGAGTGTTTGCTAGTATAATGGCTTACTTATAATTAGTTGGAGTGTGCAACGCAGGCAGATGCGCTCTGCAAATGTCTTGGCACTAGTGGGACTATAGCAAGGTCCAATAGCCACGTATAGGATGCCACTAGGTACACTGAGTGTTTGCTAGTATAATGGCTTACTTATAATTAGTTGGAGTGTGCAACGCAGGCAGATGCGCTCTGCAAATGTCTTGGCACTAGTGGGACTATAGCAAAGTCCAATAGCCACAGATAGGATGCCACTAGGTACACTGAGTGTTTGCTAGTATAATGGCTTACTTATAATTAGTTGGAGTGTGCAACGCAGGCAGATGCGCTCTGCAAATGTCTTGGCACTAGTGGGACTATAGCAAAGTCCAATAGCCACGTATAGGATGCCACTAGGTACACTGAGTGTTTGCTAGTAAAATTGCTTAGTTTAAAAAAGTTGGAGTGTGCAATGCAGGCAGACGTGCTCTGCAAATGTCTTTGCACTAGTGGGACTATAGCAAAGTCCAATAGCCACAGATAGGATGCCACTAGGTACACTGAGTGTTTGCTAGTATAATGGCTTACTTATAATTAGTTGGAGTGTGCAACGCAGGCAGATGCGCTCTGCAAATGTCTTGGCACTAGTGGGACTATAGCAAAGTCCAATAGCCACGTATAGGATGCCACTAGGTACACTGAGTGTTTGCTAGTATAATGGCTAAGTTAAAATTAGTTGGAGTGTGCAACGCAGGCAGATGCGCTCTGCAAATGTCTTGGCACTAGTGGGACTATAGCAAAGTCCAATAGCCACGTATAGGATGCCACTAGGTACACTGAGTGTTTGCTAGTAAAATTGCTTAGTTTAAAAAAGTTGGAGTGTGCAATGCAGGCAGACGTGCTCTGCAAATGTCTTTGCACTAGTGGGACTATAGCAAAGTCCAATAGCCACAGATAGGATGCCACTAGGTACACTGAGTGTTTGCTAGTATAATGGCTTAGTTATAATGAGTTGGAGTGTGCAGAGGACAGGAGGGTACAGTGGCAGGATTGTGGTGCTCTGGGTAGAGGAATGGAAGCCTGCCTTTCTATTCCCTCCTAATGGTGAAATGCAGGGAGGAAATCCCTGACCTTGGCTACACAGATGCTGTTGCTGTTTGCAGGACCTGTCACCTATGGCTCTCTGACCCTGCCGGTTTGAGCCCTTAAAAGGACTGCTATAAAGTGCTCTCCCTATGCTGTCTAACGCTGTGTATGCAGCGCATACAGCTGTATCGGCTATAGGACTCAGGAGGACGGAGCTGCGACAGTGATGTCTGACACCAAAGACGCAGAAGGCAGATAATGGCGTCCGTGAAGAAAATGTCCGGTTTTATAATGCAGGGACATGTGACATGCAGATCCTATCACACATGCCGTTGCTTCTCTGGCTCAAAGTCAACTTAGCTGTGTGTGTGTCTGTGATTGGCTGACATGCTGGCCCGCCCCACAAGACGCGCGCACTTAGGGAAGGAAGACAAGGAAAAAAAAAAAAAATGGCGATCGCCATTATAGAAACAGCAGTGATCTGAAGGCGCTGTTCACGCACACTATACACTGAAATTTGATAATAGTTTGATTCACAGAGTGACTTACACTATTACAGCAGAAACCAAGCTATGATTTAGCTGTTTTTTGGCTGCTAGAACCGTTCTCGAACGTTTCTAGAACTATCGAGCTTTTGCAAAAAGCTCGAGTTCTAGTTCGATCTAGAACATGCCCCAAAATCACTCGAGCCTAGAACTGGAGAACCACGAACCACGAACCGCGCTCAACTCTATCCAGGAGCTTTGGTTCCCTGAGTTTCCAATAGCAAATGTCTAGAAAAAACTCTGTCCATTGGCACAACTCAGCAAGAAAACGAGAAGACCGAGAAGATATATTTCATTTATCTTAATGCCACCTTATTAACAGCACTAAACCCTTCTATTATGTCCCTTAGCCTTTTGAGCTTATCCTCTGGTAAGCGGAAGACCATGCCTCTGGTATCGATCTCAGTGCCTAAAAACTGTATTATAGTAGCCAATCAGAATACAAAAGGATGCATAGGAAGCGTGACTTTATTTCAATATTTTAAAACAATCCAATAAAATGAAGAAAAGTCACTCATACAAGATCCACAGAAGTTGTATAATACATACATAAATCAAAACACTATAAGGCCTGTTTCACACGTCAGTGATTCTGGTACGTTTGTGCTTTTTTTTAAACATAACAGAATCACTGAGATACGCAGATCCATTATAATGAATGGGTCTGCTCACACATCAGTGATTTTTCACTGCACGTGTCTCCGTGCGGCGTACCCGCGTGTCCGTGATTGCTGCACGGAGACATGTCCATTTTTTTCTGGCATCACTGATAGGATGTCCATAAGGTGGCAGCAGAGCATAACAGAAAAAGGTGCCTATTGTGCACTGAAAAGACCCAATGTGATGCACCAGACATATAGAGCCCTAATGGATTCACAAATATAAGATATATCATGAATGACTACTGCATAATGAACGCTAGCATGAAAAAAGAAAGGAATCCATAAAAATAAATAATAAATGGTGCACATATGTTAGAGCCCCACCGAAGGACAAAAAAAGTCTGATGGAAATAGAGAGCATATAGGAACAATAAGAATGTGCAACAGAGAGGAAGGTGAGAATGCAGGATCAATCACTGCCTGTCAGATATTAATAATCAGGGAAATAACTCTGGAGCAGACGCACAAATTAGGGTCTTACCTGGTAAGGTAACAAATAATTAATAGTAGTTGCACTCACCTCTTAAGGTTGTGCCAGTCACAACCCCTAAATGCACGTTACAAATGGCGACAGCCGCAGCCCCTAGTAGAAGAGCAATAACGTATAGGAGGAAAATCGGGTGCGTGCCGCGCTGTCACCAAAGGAAACTGATGTTAATTATTTCATCTCTTTATTCTTTTTTCCGGTCAATGTGTTTCAGAGATCACTGTCTCCTTCATCAGGGCAAAAAAAGAACAGTATGCAATCAAAGGAGGAAGAACCTCTATATATACACATATGGAGCTACGTCAGAGGACTGACTGCTGTATTTCAAATACTGCCGGGATGGTCAACTGTTACAATACCGGCCATAAAAGTTCTCAAGTGATATATTGAGAAACATTTATAAAATCACTGGGGTATAGTGTTTCAAATTTCATCAGCTTTTTGAGACAAAAATCAGAAAAAGAAGAAGAAGAAGGACAAAATGAAAAAAAGAAAAAAAAGAAGAAAAAAAAAACAAAAAGGGAGCATTGAGCTCCAGACCCTGTATTGAGTCTTAGAAGTGTAGTGACAAGTGCATCTGTCCACAACCCTGTAAGGGTGAACGGGATGACGGACAAGAAAAATTATGTTCGTGGCAAAAAATGGTGGTGTTGCTATATAAAATTGCATTAAGAATAAAGAAAGGAAAAATTTCTTTATAAAAGTAGTGAAGAAAAAAGTGGAAAAAAGGGGAGTGTAAGCCATTTTACTAATAAATAGTGATGAGCGAGCATGCTTGTTACTACTCGGTACTCGCACGAGTATCACTGTACTCAGTCTACTCGACGGGGACCGAGTAATCTCGCGATACTCGTGCTGTACTCGTGGTCTTCATCCCTGCATGTTGGCGCTCTTTTGAGAGCCAGCCCTCATGCAGGGATTGGCTGGCAGACCACTGCAATGCCACAGCCCTGTTAGTTGTGGAATTGCAGTGATTGGCCGGCCTGCACAGCGTGACCGAGCCTTTATACCGGCGGGCGCGCTGTGCTCTGCTCACAGCTATCCAGACAGTCAGTGCAGGGAGAGGGTCGCTGCTTCAGGGAAAGGTTTGCGGCCCTTTATAGCTATTTCCGTAGCAGGGCTGCAAACAGTGTGACCAAAAGTCCTTCTCAGGACTATTCTAGTTGTATACAGGCAGGCAGGGTATAGCCAGGTCGGAGTACAGTAGCAGAGTCCTTCTCAGGACTATTGTTGCTGTATACAGGCAGGGTATAGCCAGGTTGGAATACAGGCTAGTGACCAAAAGAGTCCTTGTCAGGACTATTGTAGCAGTATACAGGCAGGCAGGCAGGCAGGCAGGGTATATAGCCATTCCTAGTGGTGACCGTATACCAGCCTTCATGATATCTGGGGCTGGTGTACACAGTCTAAAACAGTCCTGATAGTGTCAGACTTCTCAGCAATTGTCGCTCCTAAAACCTGTTAGGTTCTTAGTGCGTCCGTGCTTGCATTTAAAAACCGCACGTGTGTGCCTGTCGGTGGCAGCGTACAGGTGCACTTGTGTGCGTTTTTACCAAACTATTATATAACGCACAAGTGTAGTGTATAATACACGTCAGTCAGCAGTGGCTGATAGTGTCAGAGTTCTCGTCATTAATTTTTGCTCCTAAAACCTGTGTTAGGTTCTTAGTGCGTCCGTGCTTGCATTTAAAAACCGCACGTGTGTGCCTGTCGGTGGCAGCGTACAGGTGCACTTGTGTGCGTTTTTACCAAACTATTATATAACGCACAAGTGTAGTGTATAATACACGTCAGTCAGCAGTGGCTGATAGTGTCAGAGTTCTCGTCATTAATTTTTGCTCCTAAAACCTGTGTTAGGTTCTTAGTGCGTCCGTGCTTGCATTTAAAAACCGCACGTGTGTGCCTGTCGGTGGCAGCGTACAGGTGCACTTGTGTGCGTTTTTACCAAACTATTATATAACGCACAAGTGTAGTGTATAATACACGTCAGTCAGCAGTGGCTGATAGTGTCAGAGTTCTCGTCATTAATTTTTGCTCCTAAAACCTGTGTTAGGTTCTTAGTGCGTCCGTGCTTGCATTTAAAAACCGCACGTGTGTGCCTGTCGGTGGCAGCGTACAGGTGCACTTGTGTACGTTTTTACCAAACTATTATATAACGCACAAGTGTAGTGTATAATACACGTCAGTCAGCAGTGGCTGATAGTGTCAGAGTTCTCGTCATTAATTTTTGCTCCTAAAACCTGTGTTAGGTTCTTAGTGCGTCCGTGCTTGCATTTAAAAACCGCACGTGTGTGCCTGTCGGTGGCAGCGTACAGGTGCACTTGTGTGCGTTTTTACCAAACTATTATATAACGCACAAGTGTAGTGTATAATACACGTCAGTCAGCAGTGGCTGATAGTGTCAGAGTTCTCGTCATTAATTTTTGCTCCTAAAACCTGTGTTAGGTTCTTAGTGCGTCCGTGCTTGCATTTAAAAACCGCACGTGTGTGCCTGTCGGTGGCAGCGTACAGGTGCACTTGTGTGCGTTTTTACCAAACTATTATATAACGCACAAGTGTAGTGTATAATACACGTCAGTCAGCAGTGGCTGATAGTGTCAGAGTTCTCGTCATTAATTTTTGCTCCTAAAACCTGTTAGGTTCTTAGTGCGTCCGTGCTTGCATTTAAAAACCGCACGTGTGTGCCTGTCGGTGGCAGCGTACAGGTGCACAATTTGCACAAACTTTGATATAACGCCCAAGTCTAGTGAATACACGTCAGCACAGCATTGCAAAATGCGCAAGGGCGTTGGCAAGGAACAAGGAAGTGGACGTGATGGTGGTGCAGGCAGAGGCCGAGGTCGTGGGCAAGCTCTAATTTTGCCACAACAAAGGGCCACATCTAGTCGCTCGCACATCCTGTCCCAAATTCTTGGGGACCGCAGCAGTACACCGCTCTTGAACCAAGACCAGTGTCAACAGGTTGTTAGTTGGATAGCGGATAATGCTTCCAGTCAGATTGGCACCACCACAAACACTCTGTCTTCCACCATGTCAAGTGTCAGTAGCCGTGATACTGCACCGCACATTTCAGAACCTGATCCTCCTTCCTACCACAAGGCTGAGTACACGTCCTCGGACATTAATGATCCCACACTTGGACACTCGGAAGAGCTGTTCACGTTTCCATTCGCACATTCTGGCCTCTCGCCAGCTCATGTTGAAGTGGGTCATGAGGAGATCGTATGTACAGATGGCCAAATATTTGAGCAGCCACGTTCTCACGAAGTTGGCAACGTGTCTCAACAAGGGGTGGACGATGATGAGACACAATTGTCAGGAAGTCAGGAGGAGGAGCAGGGTGCGGAAGAGGAAGACGACGTGGTGGATGATCCAGTAACTGACCCAACCTGGCAGGAGGATATGCAGAGCGAGGACAGCAGTGCACAGGGGGAGGGAGGCGTAGCATCCCAACAGGCAGTAAGAAGCAGGGTGGTGGCTCCAGGCAGAAGTCAGGCAACCGTTCCCCGGAACAACAACACGACACAAGGTGCCTATACAAATGTTAGGTCTTCCCGAGTCTGGCAGTTTTTTAAGTTGGATCCAGATGATTCTAAAAAGGCCATTTGCAACACCTGCCGTGCCAGCATCAGCAGGGGTACCAAAACTAGCAGCCTGACCACCACCAGCATGATCAGGCACATGTCAGCCAAGCACCCGACTTTGTGGGAAGTACAACAGAGTCGAGGAGCAGTGCTTGCTAATGTCACTGCTACGTCTTCGCTGGTTGTGCATGCGAGCCAATCCCCTGTCCATGCTGCCTGCGAACAAGCCTCCTCCGGTCCTGCACCTGCAGTTGCCTACTCAGAAATAACACCATCATCAAGCACGTCCTTGTCCCAGCGCAGCGTTCAGTTATCCATTCAGCAAACCTTTGAACGCAGGCGCAAATACATTGCCAACACCCCACATGCCACAGTTCTAAATGCTAACATTTCGCGACTGCTTGCGCTGGAAATGTTGCCTTTTAGGCTGGTGGAGACAGAAGCATTCCGCGACCTGATGGCGGCAGCTGTCCCACGTTACTTGGTCCCCAGCCGCCACTATTTAACACCTGAGGAGTGGAGATGGATGTCCGACCTATGTACCATCCTCCAAAACTTTGAGGACTCCACCAAGATGGTGAGTGGTGATGACGCCATTATTAGCGTCACCATACCGCTACTCTGCCTTCTAAAACGGTCTCTGCTCAAAACCAAACATGATGCATTGCAGGCGGAGCGCGATGAGTTGCAGCAAGAAACAGTAGTGGGTGTGGGTGATAACACACAGCCCAGCCTCGTCTCATCACAACGTGCAGTGGAGGACTATGACGAGGAGGAGGATGAAGACATGGAGCAAATCTCCGGCCAAATTGAGGATATGACATGCACACCAGTCATATCCTCGGTTCAGCGTGGCTGGCCAGAGGACAGGGTAGATGAGGAGGAGGAGGAGGAGGAGGAGGAGGACAGCATGTTCAGTCAACGTGTTGGTCAGGCTACTGAAGTCCTGGCTGTTAAGAGTCTGGCGCACATGGCTGACTTTATGGTAAGCTGCCTGTCTCGTGACCCTCGCGTTAAGAACATCTTGGCCGACAATCATTACTGGTTGGTAACACTGTTAGACCCACGCTACAAGGAGAACTTTATGTCTCTTATTCCCGAGGCGGAGAGGTCAACCAAAATGCAGCAGTTCCGGAAGGCCATAGTCACGGAAGTAGGCAAAGCATTCCCCTCACAAAACGCTAGCGGCATAGGTCAGGAATCAGTGGACAACCAAGGCGTACAGCCGAGAGAGGCACAAGTCCAATCCGCCAGAGGTAGGGGAACAGTCTTTAAGATGTGGGACAGTTTTCTCAGCCCCTCACGTACCACAGCCCCTGAGGTGCGGGGTAGTGCCACAAGAAATCCTAAGTTTGCCCAGATGCTCAAGGAGTACCTTGCAGATCGAACAACTGTACTCCGACATTCCTCTGTGCCTTACAATTATTGGGTATCCAAGGTGGACACGTGGCATGAATTGGCTCTCTACGCCTTGGAAGTCCTGGCCTGCCCTGCCGCTAGCGTTTTGTCAGAGCGTGTTTTTAGTGCCGCAGGTGGAATCATTACAGATAAACGCACCCGCCTGTCAACTGAAAATGCTGACAGGCTGACTCTGATCAAGATGAACAAGGGTTGGATTGGGCCAGACTTCACCACACCACCAGCAAATGAGAGCGGAATTTAAAGTTTGTAATGGGAATTTGCCATGTACCTCCAGTCACCCATGGGTACACACTTCTGGACTTTGGATAATCGCTGGACTGCTCCTCCTTCTCCTCATGCGCCACCATGATGACCGTTACAAGAGTTAGGCCTTTGTTTCAGGTATACCCCCAGTGGTAAATTTTTTCGCCCATTCTTTGCAGAATGGACATTACAACGACAGGAGACCCGCTCCTTTGCAATGGGAACAATGTTTTGAGGCCCTCATGCACGTCTCTATGCAGGGACAACGTGGAGCCTCCCAATTTTTGGCTGCCCTGCCAAAGGGCTATACTATAATACACCCACTTCCTGACAATGGACACTTAATGTTTTGAGGCCCTCATGCACGTCTCTATCCAGGGACAACGTGGAGCCTCCCAATTTTTGGCTGCCCTGCCAAAGGGCTATACTACAAAAGACCCACTTCCTGACAATGGACACTTAATGTTTTGAGGCCCTCATGCACGTCTCTATCCAGGGACAACGTGGAGCCTCCCAATTTTTGGCTGCCCTGCCTAAGGGCTATACTATAATACACCCACTTCCTGACAATGGACACTTAATGTTTTGAGGCCCTCATGCACGTCTCTATCCAGGGACAACGTGGAGCCTCCCAATTTTTGGCTGCCCTGCCAAAGGGCTATACTACAAAAGACCCACTTCCTGACAATGGACACTTAATGTTTTGAGGCCCTCATGCACGTCTCTATCCAGGGACAACGTGGAGCCTCCCAATTTTTGGCTGCCCTGCCTAAGGGCTATACTATAATACACCCACTTCCTGACAATGGACACTTAATGTTTTGAGGCCCTCATGCACGTCTCTATCCAGGGACAACGTGGAGCCTCCCAATTTTTGGCTGCCCTGCCAAAGGGCTATACTATAATACACCCACTTCCTGACAATGGACACTTAATGTTTTGAGGCCCTCATGCACGTCTCTATCCAGGGACAACGTGGAGCCTCCCAATTTTTGGCTGCCCTGCCAAAGGGCTATACTACAAAAGACCCACTTCCTTCCAATGGGCACTTCAGGTTTACAGGCCCTCATGCACGTCTCTATCCAGGGACAACGTGGAGCCTCCCAATTTTTGGCTGCCCTGCCTAAGGGCTATACTATAATACACCCACTTCCTGACAATGGACACTTAATGTTTTGAGGCCCTCATGCATGTCTCTATCCAGGGACAACGTGGAGCCTCCCAATTTTTGGCTGCCCTGCCAAAGGGCTATACTACAAAAGACCCACTTCCTTCCAATGGGCACTTCAGGTTTACAGGCCCTCATGCACGTCTCTATCCAGGGACAACGTGGAGCCTCCCAATTTTTGGCTGCCCTGCCAAAGGGCTATACTACAAAAGACCCACTTCCTTCCAATGGGCACTTCAGGTTTACAGGCCCTCATGCACGTCTCTATCCAGGGACAACGTGGAGCCTCCCAATTTTTGGCTGCCCTGCCTAAGGGCTATACTATAATACACCCACTTCCTGACACTGGACACTTAATGTTTTGAGGCCCTCATGCACGTCTCTATCCAGGGACAACGTGGAGCCTCCCAATTTTTGGCTGCCCTGCCTAAGGGCTATACTACAATAGACCCACTTCCTTACAATGGGCACTTCAGGTTTACAGGCCATCATGCACGTCTGTATGCAGGGGCATTGGTGAACCTCACAATTTTGGACTGCCCTGGCAAAGGAAAATACTACAAAGACTCAGTTCCTCAAAATGGGCACATTAGACTCAGAGGCCTTTATGTACGTCTCTTCTCAGGGACATCGGAGTGCCACACAATGTTTTACGTAAAATCTTTCATGTATTGATCTCAAAAAGTAACATACATTAGCTCTATCTCACTATTGGGTATGTGCCCTTAACATTTCCGCTATGAAAAATCATTTTGGTGTCATTTTGGAAGGTTTTCTGGTGAGTCCGTAAAAATGGCGTAAAACGCGGACAAAATTATTCACAGCTGTGACTTTTGAGTGATAAATGCTTCAAGGGGTCTTCCCCATGCTGTTGCCATGTCATTTGAGCACTCTTCGGAGACTTTTGTGCCATTTTTAGGGTTTCTACATGCTGCCGGTGGTCATTTCACAAAAATACTCGGGTCTCCCATAGGATAACATTGGGCTCGGTGCTCGGGCCGAGTACACGAGTATCTTGGGAGGCTCGGCCCGAGCTTCGAGCACCCGAGCTTTTTAGTACTCGCTCATCACTACTAATAAACCTAAAAAATAAAAATAAATTGAATAAAAATCATGAATATTGTGTTATAACAGGAAATTCGGTGTAAGAATGAATATCCGGGATGAGAGTTCAGCGAATGAGTTATAGAAATTGTTACAAAAAGGAGTGTGTACGGTTTATGCGTAAATTTTCAGAATGCGTACATGAAAATTATATGTATGTGAGAATGTCCCCCATGCTTTGTAAAAAGTTATTTATGAAAATGTAAATAAAATATATAAAAATGCCTAATTATTTATAATTTATGAGAAAGATATATATGTATGGAAGAATGTTATAAGGTGTCCAAGAACCATAAAGAAAAAGGGTGCATATATAATGTTAGAGGTCTAGAGTTCCACCAGGCTATATCACCCCTAAAGAAATAGAAAGAAGGCCTTACTACCTGTGTACCCCAAAAAAAGCTATATTTCTTAGCCAGGATTATGGTGGAGATATGCACAAGTGAAATAAGAATATAAAGTAATACAATAAGATTATAAAACCAATATGTGTGCATTCATGCACCACCCGGTACGCTACCCTTGCCAAATTGCTCACTCTAGATCCCCACACGATCCATGAAGCCGTTCCCCCAGTCACACCGCCTGCTGCCGGTTCCCACTCATCCCTGGGGGAGTTAGGCGAGTGGTATCGAGAGCTACATGTCGGCACTGATGATACCCCCATACACTACAAGGAAGGGGTATACCGGGTGGTACAGGAGTATGAGCGGGTTTTTAGCAAGCACCCTCTAGATTTTGGGCAGATTAAAGGGGTTCAACACCACATCCCTACCGGTACACACTCCCCTATTAAAGAGAGATACAGGCCTATTCCCCCTGCGCACTACCAATGCGCCAAAGACATGTTGAGGAACATGAAGGAGGCAGGGGTTATTAGGGACAGCTGTAGTCCCTGGGCCGCTCCGTTGGTGCTGGTTAAGAAGAAGGATGGCACCATGCGGATGTGTGTGGATTACCGGAAGATTAACCAGATAACGCATAAGGATGCTTACCCTCTGCCCCGCATCAAAGAGTCCCTGGCCTCGCTGAGAACCGCTAACTACTTCTCCACCCTTGACCTCACCAGCGGGTACTGGCAGGTGGCCGTGGCACCGGAAGACCGAGAGAAGACTGCCTATGGGACCGTTTTGCTGTACTTGGATGATGTGATTGTGTACTCACAGACGTATGAAGCCCACCTGGAGCACCTAGCCGAGGTGTTCGCGTCCCTTGCCAAGTATGGGATGAAGTTGAAGCCCTCAAAGTGTCATCTGCTGAAACCCAGAGTGCAGTACCTAGGACATGTGGTTGGTGCGGAAGGTGTCGCCCCCAACCCCGAGAAGATCACCGCCATCCAAGACTGGCCGAGACCGACCACAGTGAGGGAAGTGAGGCAGTTTCTGGGCCTGGTGGGATATTACCGTCGCTTCATTAAGGGGTACACAAAGATGGCTGCCCCCATGCAAGACCTCCTCGTAGGACAGACCAAGGGTGGTAGATCCCTAGTAGCCCCATTGGTGTGGGAAGAAAAGCATGAGGAATCCTTCCGCCAGCTGAGAACAGCCCTGACCGGAGAGGAAATCCTAGCGTACCCTGACTACAGCCGCCCATTCATCCTCTACACCGACGCCAGCAATGTGGGCTTGGGGGCTGTTCTATCCCAGGTCCAAGACAGAAGGGAAAAGGTAATAGCTTATGCTAGCCGAAAACTCCGACCGACTGAGAGGAACCCTGAGAACTACATCTCCTTCAAGCTTGAGCTCTTGGCACTGGTGTGGGCTATCACCGAGCGGTTCCGCCATTACCTGGCAGCAGCCAAGTTCACCGCGTACACAGACAATAACCTGCTGACCCATCTAGATACGGCCAAGCTGGGCGCGTTGGAGCAGCGGTGGGTGACCAGGTTAGCCAACTACGATTTCACCATCAAGTACCGGGCCGGCCGTACCAACGTCAATGCCAATGCACTCTCCCGGATGCCCCACCTGTCGGAAGAGGGGCCAGAGGATGATGACCTCGAAGAGATCGAGTTGCCTGCATTTCACCGGCCATTCACTGAGAAGGTGCACGTCTACCAACAACGGGTGAACCTGGATCCGCTGCCCCGACAGGACTGGCAGGAAGCTCAGGACCAGGCACCTGCTGTCCGCCTGGTCAAGACTCTAGTGGAACAGGGTTCTGCTGGGATAGACCCTGCTGCCCCTGCCGAAGCCCAACGTCTGTGGCAAGAACGGACCCGGCTATACCTACACCAGGGGAAGTTGTATCGCGAGCTGATTAATCCAAAGACTCACGAGAAGATCCGCCAGCTGGTGATTCCCCAGGCTAACGTGCCCACCGTCCTGCAAGCATACCATGATGGTGCAGTGCACTTCGGGTGGAAGAAGCTAGAGATGTTGTTAAGAGAGCGGTTCTATTGGAGTGGAATGCGGGAATCTGTGGAGGCCTGGTGCCGAGAATGTGGCCCTTGCGCATTGAGAAGGAAGGACGAGGCCAGCCAGAAGGCACCCCTACACCCGATCATTACACACCAACCGCTGGAGCTGGTTGCCCTTGACCATGTAAAGCTCACCCCCAGCCGAAGTGGGTACACCTACGCTCTGACCATCGTAGACCACTACTCGAGGTTCCTGGTGGTTGTCCCAGTTAAGGACTTAACCGGCCGCACCGCTGCTAAGGCTTTCCAGGCTTATTTCTGTTGACCGCATTGGTACCCGGAGAGGGTGCTTACCGACCAGGGTCCGGCCTTTGAAGCAGAGGTATTCCAGGAATTCTGCCAGTTGTACGGCTGCAAGAAAATCCGGACCACGCCTTACCACGCCCAAACCAATGGCATTTGTGAAAAGATGAACCACTTGGTCCTGGGCCTCCTCAAGACGTTACCACTGGAAGAGCGGAACCTGTGGCTGGAGAAGCTACCTGACCTGGTCGATATGTACAACAACATCCCTTCCAGCTCTACGAAATGCACTCCAGCATACCTGATGAGAGCTCGTCCCGGCCGGCTACCAGTGGATCTGGAAATGGGCTTGGAAGCTTCAGAAGCACTCCTGTCGACAGCTGAATGGGACACTCGGCGGAGGACACAGTACCGACAGGTCCAGGAGTATGTTGAAAAGAACTTGTGCCGGAGTCGGGGACAACAGGAGCAGTGCTTCAACAAGAAGGCGCCTGCCGGTTCCTTCCAACCTGGGGATGTAGTGCTGAAGCGGAAAAGAAGGGCCCACAAGCTGGATGATCAATGGGAAAAAACCCCGTATGTAGTCCAGCCCACAGGATGGGAGAATGGGAAGGCCTACCAGATCAGCCGTGACCAGGGGGGGACTTTGGCCACGGTTTCCCGAGACCACCTGAAGAAGTGCCCACCAGCATTGAGAGTAGCGGATGAGGCTCCAGTTCCCAGTCCAGTGGAGAAGGAAAAAGAGGTAATCCACACCATGATGGGTGATTTTCCAGCAGACTGGCCTACACAGAACGGTGCGGTGATCCTTCCAGTGATACTGTTCCCACAACCCGTGGATGAAGAAATGATGGAAACGGTTAACCGCGAGCCAGTGCCCAGGGATGTACCTGTACCCAGCTCCCCTACGCCTCCGCCTGCCCCACATGATAGCAGGGAGGAGGAACTGACTGTTCCCTCTGCCCCACTGCCTGTCACCACTGACACCGGACCCCGAAGGTCCACTCGCCCCAACCTAGGTAGACCCCCACTTAGGTACAGGGAAACTACTCTTTAAAAGGGGGGGGCTTTATGTGTTGAGTGTACCAGTTTGAAAGTTTTAAATGATAAGTAAAGATGATCAACCAAAGAAGTTTACCTGATTGAACCGTGATTAAACCGGCCGTTGCCGGCAACTGTTGTCCCCGTAGGGACTGTGCAACCATTGCGTAAGGAACTGCTTACGGACAAGCCCAAGAACTTGCAGGGCAACCACAAACTTAGTGCAATGTAAATAAAAATGTTTGTTGGCTTGACACCGTTACCGCCTCCGGAGAGGCTGATTTGGGAGGATGGGCCTGGAGGAAAGGGATGGCCTAGGCCCGCCACTACCGTAACCGGTGGCGATCCTCCGGGGGTTCAGGGGTCCCCTTGGACGTGGGCCCCCTGAAAGAGACAGAACCCGCTCGGGCAACTTGGTGCTGGACTGGGGTCAAGGGGTGCTGCCCGCTTCTTAGGGGCAACATCAGGGCCAGGTTGTTTGGGTGGGAGAAGAGCGGAAGCTGTACCGTTGTAAAATGTTTATGATGCTTTTACATGTTTTACCGTTTTATTCTTTTTCAGTTGTGAAAATAAAACCGGTGATGGACGGGCAGCCCGCGGACGGTCTGCATTTAACTATAGGGGAATGTGGCGCCCTGGACAAGCCAGGTCGTCACAGGTACTACACCAACACACTCTACACTCCGGCTAGGCACACCGAAGCTAAACACAAATCCTAGTTGCCTTCCTCCAGGGGCTGATGTCCACACCAGGGGGTGGGCCAGGCGGTTGATCCCACCCACCGAGGAGTTCACAGTCCTGGAGGCGGGAAAAGGAGTCAGATTAGAGATCAGTTTTGGAGTTAGAGAAGTGAAGAGGAGAGGAGACTGACCGTGTCCGGGTGTGTGGCCCGGGCACTCAGCAAGGTTGGCAGACGGTGGTGACCTTCTGCAGGAGAGGCTGATTGGAGTGAACCGTACGGACCGGGGATGGGCAGTGGCCCGCCGGTACCAGATCGGGGAGTGAAGAGAAGCCAGCACCATCCGGCAGGGCCTACGGACCCCGACCAGGCTAGGAGTCGCCGTAAAACCGGTCAAATCCGTTAGCGACAGGAACCTCCAGGGTTTCCCAGCAGTCAAGACCCGATTGAAGGCAACAGCTCACACCGTAGAGGGAAGCACAGTCACCGCCAAGGCTACAGTTCCCAGGGCCAGAGCCTGCGGGCAAAAGGGGCTCCCTCAGCATCCATCCAAGCTGGGGAGCGGGTTACCGGTGGGAAGCCCGCTAGATTTTGGGGGAATAAAAGGGGTCCAACACCACATCCCCACAGGTGCACACCCACCCATCAAAGAGAGCTATAAGCCAATACCACCTTCACATTGCCAGTGTACCAAGGACATGTTGAGCAACATGAAGGCGGCTGGGGTTATCCGTGACAGTTGTAGCCTTTGGGCAGCTCTGTTGATCCTGTTAAAAAAGAAGGACGGCACCACTCCCCGTATTGAGGAATCGCTAGCTGCATTGAGAACTGCAAATTATTTTTCTACCCTTGATCTCACTAGTCACTATTGGCAAGTGTCCGTTG
Organism: Anomaloglossus baeobatrachus; assembly: GCF_048569485.1. Classification (NCBI taxonomy): domain Eukaryota; kingdom Metazoa; phylum Chordata; class Amphibia; order Anura; family Aromobatidae; genus Anomaloglossus; species Anomaloglossus baeobatrachus. Next base: position 498,110 of record NW_027441905.1, read on the forward strand.
CTGAGGCAGACCCCTATGGGTCTCTGCGAGTTCAAAAGCATGCCCTTCGAGCTGTGCAATGCGCCAGGAACCTTCCAGAGGCTGATGGAATGCTGCTTGGGACAAGATTTTAGGGTGTATAAAAAGGGAGATTAGATCCCGTGATCCCAACGTATTGTTACACCTCTATAAATCACTTGTAAGGCTACATCTGGAATATGGGAACCAGTTTTGGGCTCCACATTTTAAAAAGGACATTCAGAAGTTAGAGTCAGTTCAAAGGTGGGCAACTAGACTACTACAAGGAATGGAAGGCCTCCCATATGATGACAAGTTGAAAAAGTTATTAAGTGATTATTGGCTGCAATGGGGCTTTCTGGCTGGTGCCAGCCTCTCTTCTTAGCACACAGGAACCACAATCCCTACACCATGCTTCAATGGATTCTCTCATCCCAGCCCAGTAAAACTACATATTTTACACAGTCATAAGCAGCCAAAAGGGATCTATTCTATTCAATTGCAAATGATCTAGATAAGACTGAGAATAAGATACTGCACGGGACATAGCAGAGTTGGTCAAGTTGAGTGGAGATGAGTTTGCTATTTGGCACAGCTTTTTGCATCAATAAAGCAAGTAAAAGGTGTGAAAGATAAAAAAAAGGGTGAAAGTGTGAAAAGTGAATTGGCCAAATTGAGGTGCATATAAAGTTTTTGCTTTCTTTCAATTCACTAATGGGGCTCATTTGAATCAGGTGAATTGAGTTCTGCTTTTGGAAACTGGGTTAAGAAGGGGTGCACCGGTCCTGGAGGTACTGCAATACCAGGTCAATGCGTGGAGTGGACAGAGCAAGATTTTTTCCATCTCCTTGTTCTAAAAATCCATTTAATATATGGTCCCCAGAGAGGGGACGTATCAGATATTAAACTGATAAGAACAGATTTAATTTTTTTTTTTTTCTGTTTATCAGTAGGACTTCAAAATAACAAAGGTGATCGCCTCCCGTTGCCTGGGAACCGTCCAGGCACAAGAGGGCTATGTGTCACCAGAAGGCGCACACACTTCCTCAAGGCCGGCAGACGTGCAATCCCAGGCACCTTCCAGTACCGACCAAGGTAGCGTCCTCCGAAACTACACTTGATCTTAGCCAAAAGGCCGAGAAGCTATAACCCGAATTGGTTACGGCCTTGAGTGGCAACCAGGCCTATACCGGACACATATTAGGGAGAGGGAGACAAACCCACGCCTACAGAAGACATTTTGTCACCCAAGCCAACCCTTGAAAAGGCTGTTTTGCAGAGCAAAAACAAGAAGAATGGTGCTTTTTGCAGCCGCCGCCCACTGCAATGAATCTGAATAACTCCTCCTTTTGGACACAAGCACCTCCCCTCCCCCTTGCAGTCTTTCCAATTCATGATACAAAAAGACGGACGGACAGGACAGGACAGGACAGGCTGCCTGACTTTCCGTCACTGCCACCCTTTGCCATCCTTGCCCGTAGAAAGCCCTTTCATCATCCCCAAACCCTAATCTTTTCCCTTCCCTTCCCAGATGCGTCTCACTCCCTTTCATTAGGAAGTGAGCGCAGCCTTTTCTCCGTTCTGCACATGCGCGACGTTAAACACAAATGCGCAGGCGTGCGTTCCATTACCCTCACTGCATTCCACTCCCATACAGGAAGTGGGCGCAGCTATTACTACGGTCGCACATAAAAGAACCCACGGCCACCACTGCACATAGCTGACTCCACCACAGGACACCCACTTCTACACCAACGCAGGTAAGACAGGATCGGCACCTCTATGCTCCCGTTACAATCAGGCTCAGTCACCATGTGATAACGCTCTCAACTCTTTAGTTGCAGGCTCCCCTTGCTTCACCTCCACTGGCTGTGCTGCCATTTCCTCTCCCACCTGGAAGGTATACTTTATTCCACTATTTTCCTGTTTCTCTCTTCCCCCTTTTCCCATAACCTACTTTTATCTGCATTTGTGGGGTATCTATATGCTATTTACATCATTGTTTTATTCATTAATATGGAAGGGAAGAGTGCCCATGAGAGTGTTGAACTGCGGAGAGCAAGAGATTAAGCTGCTCCGATTTGCCACCATTGATAAGCTGTTCTCAGTAGATACACATGCTATCCAAACAGCAGCATCCACCATTGCTTCAGCCCACCCATTCAGTGACAGCTCACCAAGTCAGCCAGAGGAGTGGTGTAAGGAATTACACGTAGGCACTGACTCCACACCTTCACATCACAAGAAGGGGGTCTACAGGCTAGTGCAAGAATACGAGCAAGTCTTCAGCAAACATCCGCTAGACTTTTGAAGAATAAAAGGGGTCAAACACTACATCCCCACAAGTGCACACCCACCCATCAAAGAGAGATATAAGCCAAAACTACCTGCACATTACCAGTGTACCAAGGACATGTTGAGCAACATGAAGGAGGCTGGGGTTATCCGTGACAGTTGTAGCCTCTGGGCAGCTCCGTTGGTCCTGTTAAAGAAGAAGGACAGCACCACTCCCCTGTATTGAGGAATAGCTAGCTGCATTGAGAACTGCAAATTATTTTTCTACCCTTGATCTCACTAGTCGCTATTGGCAAGTGTCCGTTGCTGAGGCAGACCGGGAGAAGACCGCCTTTGCCACCCCGATGGGTCTCTGCGAGTTCAAAAGCATGCCCTTCGAGCTGTGCAATTTGCCAGGAACCTTCCAGAGGCTGATGGAATGCTGCTTGGGACACCGAAACTTTGAAACGGTACTGCTATACCTTTATGATGTTATTGTTTATTCTAAAGCAAACAAGATTTTAGGGTGTATAAAAAGGGAGATTAGATCCGGTGATCCCAACGTATTGTTACCCCTCTATAAATCACTTGTAAGGCCACATCTGGAATATGGGGTAAAGTCCTGAGCAGGTTGATAACCATTGGTTTGAGCATGGTAGGGTGTAGTGCGCATCTTCCTGCATCGGTAAAAGCTGCAGAAGTCCTTGAAGATTTCCGCTTCAAAGGCTGTGCCTTGATCTGTGAGGACTCTCTCTGAGTAGCCATGAGGTCTGCATAAGTGTGCTTGGAAGACCTTCGCTGCAGTATGGGCCATTAGATCTTTGACTTGTACCACAACCATAAATCTCGAGTAGTTGTCTACCATCGTAAGTGCATACGTGAGCTCGCCTCGATATTCTGCAACAAAACTCCCTTTTTCGATTTCAGTTTCAGCAAACACTCCTCTTCCTGTAGAAAATATTTATCATTACCTAAGACAGTCATTCTAATGCATGACAATATTAAGGCAATTTAGTTAAAACTTGTTTTAACTCACCTTTAAGGGGATTGATGTATTTCATGGTCAATCCAGGTTTGTCAGTGATGGCACTGACATAATGTATGGCGTCTTTTTCGGGCGTTATCCTTTGCCTTTTCATTGTGAAAATCCAGTTGCCTATATCAAAGCAAATTCTACTACTTGTAAAGTATGCAGAAAATGAAATGTAGAACATATAACATCAACTGCTTAGGAACGCATCATAGGTTAGTACTTAAAAGGATATTGTCATGTTCTAGTCATAATGCAAGCTGGACATTTTTCATGTTACCCTGTAATCGCCGGCCTGTTCTAATGCTCACAAGCCAAGATATAGGCTCAGCTGCTAAGGCTTCCCTCTGCCTTCTGAATGAAACTTGAATATGTCTGGGTCACTGTGTATATAGCAGGTGCTCAGAAAAAATAAGAGTCAATTCAATAGAAATAGCTCTGGCACACTATAGTGATCAATAACGTAAGAAAAGAACTCTTGGAATGCTGAAAATTCTTTATTTGTGCAAAAGGATAATTCATCCAACGTTTCGACCTTGTTTTTAGGTCTTTATCAAGGATAAAGTTATCTAAGATCATAAAGGGTTACAAAACCATATAAACACGTAATTAGTACATAGTACAACATAACAGTACAATATATTGCTACTTGAGAGTACAATGGGTCAAATGACCATGATGCACATACAAAAAATTTTTCCAAAGCCATAGTGAAAACATTTGTACTGAGGAAAGAAAATTTCCACATGACCTATCTGGAGAAACATTCTGGATCAAACAACCAAAAATAGTCAAGCAGGTAAATACACACCTATATGGATAACAGGATGATATGTGTTCAATTGTATAGCGTCATTGCCATTAAGGTACAAATGGAAAACTTGCAATCCTATATAGTGAAGGAAATGAACACATATCATATCAAAGAACACAGGAACATGGGTGTGAGAAAAACCTCAATGTTTATACTTTGTTCTTTATAATGGTGTGAACATGTATATGTCTCAGTACCTTATGCACTTGAGAATTCTAGTGAGTAGATCATGAAAGCCTATTTCAGAACTGGAATCGGTAAATAATTGTAGGTGGAATCTAAATGAAAAGATGGTACAAGTGTTATCATGACACGTGGGCTATAACACAATGGACCGTGTGACAAAGAAGAAAGGAGAGAAAGAAGAGGAAGAAAATGCAACTACCTGTAACATTACGTGATAGTCACTGGTAAGTATCACTTGACAATTCAAGTGAAAAAGGATTCCTTTATTAAAGGGTTCTCAGTCGCCTCAGGATCATGAAATACTAGGGTAAATGATATGAGAATGGGTAAGAAGCACCACTAAAGGAAATATGAGATGCAGGACATATATCTATAAACCCCTGAACTACATGATAGAAATAAAAAGAAGAAAAAAAAAAAAAAGAAGAAAGAAGAAGAACACATAGAATGCGGAAAGAGAATGGGTACAACTACCTGAGTTACTGCAGGGAGGCCCCTGGTTGGTATTGTGAGGGTTAGTGGAATTCCTTCACTGAAGGGTTCTCAGTTGCCTCAGGTTCGTGAAAAATGCTATAGACAAATAATGCCCGGAGAAAAGGGGTTCATATACAGCGAATAATGGTAATACAAGGTACATGTGTCACATGTAATAGTATATATATATATATATTGTACTAAGCTCTACACCAGAAATAGAAAGTAGTCCCTCTGCCTTCTGTCTAGGTGCCCTGAGTTATGTCCTGTAAACTGTCACAGGGACCCAGACACACATGTGTAGTAGGGGAATATCCCTGCTGAGATGCCAGTGCTAGAGCACTCGTTTGCTGTGGAGTTGAACGCTATGTGAGCAGTTCTTACCTTCAATGAGCAGAAGTCTCTTTTTTCAGATTTCAATATCTCTGTGGGTATCTGGCAGAAATATGGAATACTCTTTACTGCTAAGACCCTGTACACCACTCCCACTAAAGGGGGCTTTACACGCTGCGACATCGCTAATGCGGAGTCGTTGGGGTCACGGAATTTGTGACGCACATCCGGCCGCATTAGCGATGTTGCTGCGTGTGACACCGATGAGCGATTTTGCATCGCTGCAAAAACGTGCAAAATCGCTCATCGGTGACATGGGTCTCCATTCTCGATTATCGTTACTGCAGCAGTAACGATGTAGTTCGTCGCTCCTGCGGCAGCACACATCGCTCCGTGTGACACCGCAGAAACGAGGAACCTCTCCTTACCTGCCTCCCAGCCGCTATGAGGAAGGAAGGAGGTGGGCGGGATGTTCCGGCCACTCATCTCCGCCCCTCCGCTGCTATTGGGCGGTCGCTCAGTGACGTCGCTGTGACGCCGCACGGACCGCCCCCTTAGAAAGGAGGCGGTTCGCCGGTCACAGCGACGTCGCCGGGCAGGTAAGTATGTGTGACGGGTCTGGTCGGTGTTGTGCAGCATGGGCAGCGATTTGCCCGTGTCGCGCAACAGATGGGGGCGGGTATCCACACTAGCGATATCGGGACCGATATCGCAGTGTGTAAAGTAGCCTTTAATAAACTGTGTAAAGGATTTTAAGTAAAAATCCACAATAAACCAGCGCTAGATGGGTTTTTATAATTTTATTAATAGACCACAAATAAAAAATTTTTTGCTATCCTTGTTTCAAGACAGAGTATTTGATAATATACAATACACTGATTATTACTAAAACCAAGGACCACATAAAACAAGGACCACATAAAATAAAAAATGAAAGTAATGAGAATAAAATTCTTTTGTATAACCAATTAACTTCGAGGTGATACAATATTCACATTGATTTAGTTTTACCAGTCTAATGTAATGCCCCGGCCGGTGGCATCTATTTTGTTTGGTTAATAATTTAGACTTATACAATGAAAGATGTACTATACCACCCCTGGCTAACTTACAAGTTTTAAGTTGTACAATATAAGTTTGCGACGTTATATTCGCCCCCAGGGCCTGGGGGAATAAACCTCACAACAACTTGACCGCAAAAAACACCCCGGATTTCTCCGTTGATTAGGCTGGAACCGCTATGTACAGGATTGACCTGTTAGACTTCCAGAGCGGACGTTTTGAGGCCAGTGGCCGCGACTAGTGCTGGCTCTGGGGGAGATGTATGGTTACCGACATCCCTCTTTACAGAGCCTTTATAACACTTCACAAGGCCACAAACCAGCCGGTCCCGTATTCTCCCAAATGTACTTTCGAAATCAAGCAGTACGAAGCCACTGAAAGCACCAAGATGTTGGCTGCGGACAACAATAAGATCAGCGGTAACTACTCAGCCTCTCCAGCGGGCAGTCCAGACCGTATCCAGTGTCAGCTGACTGATTCCACACAGGAGGAAGTTGCTTGGCAGGTTAGCACCACACAAGGCTCCGATCCGCTTCCAAACGAGCAATGCAGAACCGCTGGAGGTACCAATGTATCCTGGTTGCAGACAAAGGAAATGTCAGCGGTAACCTCTCAACCTCTCCAGCAGGCAATCCGTACCGTGTCCAGTGGAAGCCGGTTGATTCCACACGAGGGAGAGATTACTTGGCAGGTTATCACCGCACAGGTGAGGTAGGCAAAAACAGAGTCCTGATCCGACGCGCGTTTCGGGGGCGTGTAACGGCCCCCTTCCTCAAGGATAACTCAGCTGTTGCCTAGAGCACTATTTATGCATATATTTAATTGGTTATAATTTGCATAAAATTAAACAATGTTTAAATTCAACCAACATTCAATGACCACTACATATATCAATTTGTGAAAGACCGTTCATAATAGCCATATAATATAATTATGTGCAAAGGTTTTTCTAAAGGTTTTTCTAAAAAGACCTATATATAGCCTTGCTTGTATCATCATATACTGGGAAGACAATGTGTATATATGCATATGCTTTTTTTCAACAATAAATTTAACAAAAGGACATCATAAAGGTGTAATATAAATTTGCTATAATATGAAAAGCCCCTTATATCTACATCAACCTTGGGCAAGTGAAGCACCAATTTTAATATATATTATGCATATATACACATATATCTCCATGACAATCGCTTTATTTTTTTTTTTTTTTTTTTTTTCCTTCTCTCCGTATTATTATCAGTACCTATTACTCCTCTACCTATAAAAATATAAATTAATTAAAAGCAAACAGTTCTATATCATTATTGAGTCCATATGGTTTCAAGGTGTTCAATTCAAAAATCCATTGGCTTTCTGCTCGTGACATTTTTTTAATGAAATCGCCACCTCTCCAATCCTTAGTTATTTTTTGTACGCCCCATACTTGGGATCCTTTAAAGGACCCTCCATGTTTTAACACATAATGTCTGGATAGGGGGTGCTTAGTACATTTATTTTTAACACTTCTAATGTGCTCACCCACCCTTTTCCATAGGGGTCTAATAGTTCTCCCAATGTATTTTTTCTGACAGGGACATTGAATGCAATATACTACTCCCTTTGATTGACATGTAATAAATTCTCTAATCATGACTTCTGACTGCCCCTGTAAGAAGGATTTCCGTGAAATATTTTTTGTATTCTTACATACTATACAGCTTTTGCATGGAAAAAAACCTTTCAGGCCAAATAATCCTCCCTTATTAGGTGCTGTAAGATTACGTATGGTGGGTGCCACTAAATTGCCAATATTGTTTGCCTTCCTATATATGAATATAACGTCGCAAACTTATATTGTACAACTTAAAACTTGTAAGTTAGCCAGGGGTGGTATAGTACATCTTTCATTGTATAAGTCTAAATTATTAACCAAACAAAATATATGCCACCGGCCGGGGCATTACATTAGACTGGTAAAACTAAATCAATGTGAATATTGTATCACCTCGAAGTTAATTGGTTATACAAAATAATTTTATTCTCATTACTTTCATTTTTTATTTTATGTGGTCCTTGTTTTATGTGGTCCTTGGTTTTAGTAAAAATCAGTGTATTGTATATTATCAAATACTCTGTCTTGAAACAAGGATAGCAAAAAATTTTTTATTTGTGGTCTATTAATAAAATTATAAAAACCCATCTAGCGCTGGTTTATTGTGGATTTTTACTTAAAATCCTTTACACAGTTTATTAAAGGCTACTTTACACACTGCGATATCGGTCCCGATATCGCTAGTGTGGATACCCGCCCCCATCTGTTGCGCGACACGGGCAAATCGCTGCCCATGCTGCACAACACCGACCAGACCCGTCACACATACTTACCTGCCCGGCGACGTCGCTGTGACCGGCGAACCGCCTCCTTTCTAAGGGGGCGGTCCGTGCGGCGTCACAGAGACATCACTGAGCGACCGCCCAATAGCAGCGGAGGGGCGGAGATGAGTGGCCGGAACATCCCGCCCACCTCCTTCCTTCCTCATAGCGGCTGGGAGGCAGGTAAGGAGAGGTTCCTCGTTTCTGCGGTGTCACACGGAGCGATGTGTGCTGCCGCAGGAGCGACGAACTACATCGTTACTGCTGCAGTAACGATAATCGAGAATGGAGACCCATGTCACCGATGAGCGATTTTGCACGTTTTTGCAGCGATGCAAAATCGCTCATCGGTGTCACACGCAGCAACATCGCTAATGCGGCCGGATGTGCGTCACAAATTCCGTGACCCCAACGACTCCGCATTAGCGATGTCGCAGCGTGTAAAGCCCCCTTTAGTGGGAGTGGTGTACAGGGTCTAAGCAGTAAAGAGTATTCCATATTTCTGCCAGATACCCACAGAGATATTGAAATCTGAAAAAAGAGACTTCTGCTCATTGAAGGTAAGAACTGCTCACATAGCGTTCAACTCCACAGCAAACGAGTGCTCTAGCACTGGCATCTCAGCAGGGATATTCCCCTACTACACATGTGTGTCTGGGTCCCTGTGACAGTTTACAGGACATAACTCAGGGCACCTAGACAGAAGGCAGAGGGACTACTTTCTATTTCTGGTGTAGAGCTTAGTACAATATATATATATATACTATTACATGTGACACATGTACCTTGTATTACCATTATTCGCTGTATATGAACCCCTTTTCTCCGGGCATTATTTGTCTATAGCATTTTTCACGAACCTGAGGCAACTGAGAACCCTTCAGTGAAGGAATTCCACTAACCCTCACAATACCAACCAGGGGCCTCCCTGCAGTAACTCAGGTAGTTGTACCCATTCTCTTTCCGCATTCTATGTGTTCTTCTTCTTTCTTCTTTTTTTTCTTTTTTCTTCTTTTTATTTCTATCATGTAGTTCAGGGGTTTATAGATATATGTCCTGCATCTCATATTTCCTTTAGTGGTGCTTCTTACCCATTCTCATATCATTTACCCTAGTATTTCATGATCCTGAGGCGACTGAGAACCCTTTAATAAAGGAATCCTTTTTCACTTGAATTGTCAAGTGATACTTACCAGTGACTATCACGTAATGTTACAGGTAGTTGCATTTTCTTCCTCTTCTTTCTCTCCTTTCTTCTTTGTCACACGGTCCATTGTGTTATAGCCCACGTGTCATGATAACACTTGTACCATCTTTTCATTTAGATTCCACCTACAATTATTTACCGATTCCAGTTCTGAAATAGGCTTTCATGATCTACTCACTAGAATTCTCAAGTGCATAAGGTACTGAGACATATACATGTTCACACCATTATAAAGAACAAAGTATAAACATTGAGGTTTTTCTCACACCCATGTTCCTGTGTTCTTTGATATGATATGTGTTCATTTCCTTCACTATATAGGATTGCAAGTTTTCCATTTGTACCTTAATGGCAATGACGCTATACAATTGAACACATATCATCCTGTTATCCATATAGGTGTGTATTTACCTGCTTGACTATTTTTGGTTGTTTGATCCAGAATGTTTCTCCAGATAGGTCATGTGGAAATTTTCTTTCCTCAGTACAAATGTTTTCACTATGGCTTTGGAAAAATTTTTTGTATGTGCATCATGGTCATTTGACCCATTGTACTCTCAAGTAGCAATATATTGTACTGTTATGTTGTACTATGTACTAATTACGTGTTTATATGGTTTTGTAACCCTTTATGATCTTAGATAACTTTATCCTTGATAAAGACCTAAAAACAAGGTCGAAACGTTGGATGAATTATCCTTTTGCACAAATAAAGAATTTTCAGCATTCCAAGAGTTCCTTTCTTACGTTATTGATCACTATAGTGTGCCAGAGCTATTTCTATTGAATTGACTCTTATTTTTTCTGAGCACCTGCTATATACACAGTGACCCAGACATATTCAAGTTTCATTCAGAAGGCAGAGGGAAGCCGTAGCAGCTGAGCCTATATCTTGGCTTGTGAGCATTAGAACAGGCCGGCGATTACAGGGTAACATGAAAAATGTCCAGCTTGCATTATGACTAGAACATGACAATATCCTTTTAAGTACTAACCTATGATGCGTTCCTAAGCAGTTGATGTTATATGTTCTACATTTCATTTTCTGCATACTTTACAAGTAGTAGAATTTGCTTTGATATAGGCAACTGGATTTTCACAATGAAAAGGCAAAGGATAACGCCCGAAAAAGACGCCATACATTATGTCAGTGCCATCACTGACAAACCTGGATTGACCATGAAATACATCAATCCCCTTAAAGGTGAGTTAAAACAAGTTTTAACTAAATTGCCTTAATATTGTCATGCATTAGAATGACTGTCTTAGGTAATGATAAATATTTTCTACAGGAAGAGGAGTGTTTGCTGAAACTGAAATCGAAAAAGGGAGTTTTGTTGCAGAATATCGAGGCGAGCTCACGTATGCACTTACGATGGTAGACAACTACTCGAGATTTATGGTTGTGGTACAAGTCAAAGATCTAATGGCCCATACTGCAGCGAAGGTCTTCCAAGCACACTTATGCAGACCTCATGGCTACTCAGAGAGAGTCCTCACAGATCAAGGCACAGCCTTTGAAGCGGAAATCTTCAAGGACTTCTGCAGCTTTTACCGATGCAGGAAGATGCGCACTACACCCTACCATGCTCAAACCAATGGTTATCAACCTGCTCAGGACTTTACCCCATATTCCAGATGTGGCCTTACAAGTGATTTATAGAGGGGTAACAATACGTTGGGATCACCGGATCTAATCTCCCTTTTTATACACCCTAAAATCTTGTTTGCTTTAGAATAAACAATAACATCATAAAGGTATAGCAGTACCGTTTCAAAGTTTCGGTGTCCCAAGCAGCATTCCATCAGCCTCTGGAAGGTTCCTGGCAAATTGCACAGCTCGAAGGGCATGCTTTTGAACTCGCAGAGACCCATCGGGGTGGCAAAGGCGGTCTTCTCCCGGTCTGCCTCAGCAACGGACACTTGCCAATAGCGACTAGTGAGATCAAGGGTAGAAAAATAATTTGCAGTTCTCAATGCAGCTAGCTATTCCTCAATACAGGGGAGTGGTGCTGTCCTTCTTCTTTAACAGGACCAACGGAGCTGCCCAGAGGCTACAACTGTCACGGATAACCCCAGCCTCCTTCATGTTGCTCAACATGTCCTTGGTACACTGGTAATGTGCAGGTAGTTTTGGCTTATATCTCTCTTTGATGGGTGGGTGTGCACTTGTGGGGATGTAGTGTTTGACCCCTTTTATTCTTCAAAAGTCTAGCGGATGTTTGCTGAAGACTTGCTCGTATTCTTGCACTAGCCTGTAGACCCCCTTCTTGTGATGTGAAGGTGTGGAGTCAGTGCCTACGTGTAATTCCTTACACCACTCCTCTGGCTGACTTGGTGAGCTGTCACTGAATGGGTGGGCTGAAGCAATGGTGGATGCTGCTGTTTGGATAGCATGTGTATCTACTGAGAACAGCTTATCAATGGTGGCAAATCGGAGCAGCTTAATCTCTTGCTCTCCGCAGTTCAACACTCTCATGGGCACTCTTCCCTTCCATATTAATGAATAAAACTATGATGTAAATAGCATATAGATACCCCACAAATGCAGATAAAAGTAGGTTATGGGAAAAGGGGGAATAGAGAAACAGGAAAATAGTGGAATAAAGTATACCTTCCAGGTGGGAGAGGAAATGGCAGCACAGCCAGTGGAGGTGAAGCAAGGGGAGCCTGCAACTAAAGAGTTGAGAGCGTTATCACATGGTGACTGAGCCTGATTGTAACGGGAGCATAGAGGTGCCGATCCTGTCTTACCTGCGTTGGTGTAGAAGTGGGTGTCCTGTGGTGGAGTCAGCTATGTGCAGTGGTGGCCGTGGGTTCTTTTATGTGCGACCGTAGTAATAGCTGCGCCCACTTCCTGTATGGGAGTGGAATGCAGTGAGGGTAATGGAACGCACGCCTGCGCATTTGTGTTTAACGTCGCGCATGTGCAGAACGGAGAAAAGGCTGCGCTCACTTCCTAATGAAAGGGAGTGAGACGCATCTGGGAAGGGAAGGGAAAAGATTAGGGTTTGGGGATGATGAAAGGGCTTTCTACGGGCAAGGATGGCAAAGGGTGGCAGTGACGGAAAGTCAGGCAGCCTGTCCTGTCCTGTCCTGTCCGTCCGTCTTTTTGTATCATGAATTGGAAAGACTGCAAGGGGGAGGGGAGGTGCTTGTGTCCAAAAGGAGGAGTTATTCAGATTCATTGCAGTGGGCGGCGGCTGCAAAAAGCACCATTCTTCTTGTTTTTGCTCTGCAAAACAGCCTTTTCAAGGGTTGGCTTGGGTGACAAAATGTCTTCTGTAGGCGTGGGTTTGTCTCCCTCTCCCTAAGATGTGTCCGGTATAGGCCAGGGTGCCACTCAAGGCCGTAACCAATTCGGGTTATAGCTTCTCGGCCTTTTGGCTAAGATCAAGTGTAGTTTCGGAGGACGCTACCTTGGTCGGTACTGGAAGGTGCCTGGGATTGCACGTCTGCCGGCCTTGAGGAAGTGTGTGCGCCTTCTGGTGACACATAGCCCTCTTGTGCCTGGACGGTTCCCAGGCAACGGGAGGCGATCACCTTTGTTATTTTGAAGTCCTACTGATAAACAGAAAAAAAAAAAACTTAAATCTGTTCTTATCAGTTTAATATCTGATACGTCCCCTCTCTGGGGACCATATATTAAATGGATTTTTAGAACAAGGAGATGGAAAAAATCTTGCTCTGTCCACTCCACGCATTGACCTGGTATTGCAGTACCTCCAGGACCGGTGCACCCCTTCTTAACCCAGTTTCCAAAAGCAGAACTCAATTCACCTGATTCAAATGAGCCCCATTAGTGAATTGAAAGAAAGCAAAAACTTTATATGTACCTCAATTTGGCCAATTCACTTTTCACACTTTCACCCTTTTTTTATCTTTCACACCTTTTACTTGCTTTATTGATGCAAAAAGCTGTGCCAAATAGCAAACTCATCTCCACTCAACTTGACCAACTCTGCTATGTCCCGTGCAGTATCTTATTCTCAGTCTTATCTAGATCATTTGCAATTGAATAGAATAGATCTCTTTTGGCTGCTTATGACTGTGTAAAATATGTAGTTTTACTGGGCTGGGATGAGAGAATCCATTGAAGCATGGTGTAGGGATTGTGGTTCCTGTGTGCTAAGAAAAGAGGCTGGCACCAGCCAGAAAGCCCCATTGCAGCCAATAATCACTTAATAACTTTTTCAACTTGTCATCATATGGGAGGCCTTCCATTCCTTGTAGTAGTCTAGTTGCCCACCTTTGAACTGACTCTAACTTCTGAATGTCCTTTTTAAAATGTGGAGCCCAAAACTGGTTCCCATATTCCAGATGTAGCCTTACAAGTGATTTATAGAGGTGTAACAATACGTTGGGATCACGGGATCTAATCTCCCTTTTTATACACCCTAAAATCTTGTCCCAAGCAGCATTCCATCAGCCTCTGGAAGGTTCCTGGCGCATTGCACAGCTCGAAGGGCATGCTTTTGAACTCGCAGAGACCCATAGGGGTGGCGAAGGCGGTCTTCTCCCGGTCTGCCTCAGCAACGGACACTTGCCAATAGTGACTAGTGAGATCAAGGGTAGAAAAATAATTTGCAGTTCTCAATGCAGCTAGCGATTCCTCAATACGGGGAGTGGTGCCGTCCTTCTTTTTTAACAGGATCAACAGAGCTGCCCAAAGGCTACAACTGTCACGGATAACCCCAGCCGCCTTCATGTTGCTCAACATGTCCTTGGTACACTGGCAATGTGAAGGTGGTATTGGCTTATAGCTCTCTTTGATGGGTGGGTGTGCACCTGTGGGGATGTGGTGTTCGACCCCTTTTATTCCCCCAAAATCTAGCGGGCTTCCCACCGGTAACCCGCTCCCCAGCTTGGATGGATGCTGAGGGAGCCCCTTTTGCCCGCAGGCTCTGGCCCTGGGAACTGTAGCCTTGGCGGTGACTGTGCTTCCCTCTACGGTGTGAGCTGTTGCCTTCAATCGGGTCTTGACTGCTGGGAAACCCTGGAGGTTCCTGTCGCTAACGGATTTGACCGGTTTTACGGCGACTCCTAGCCTGGTCGGGGTCCGTAGGCCCTGCCGGATGGTGCTGGCTTCTCTTCACTCCCCGATCTGGTACCGGCGGGCCACCGCCCATCCCCGGTCCGTACGGTTCACTCCAATCAGCCTCTCCTGCAGAAGGTCACCACCGTCTGCCAACCTTGCTGAGTGCCCGGGCCACACACCCGGACACGGTCAGTCTCCTCTCCTCTTCACTTCTCTAACTCCAAAACTGATCTCTAATCTGACTCCTTTTCCCGCCTCCAGGACTGTGAACTCCTCGGTGGGTGGGATCAACCGCCTGGCCCACCCCCTGGTGTGGACATCAGCCCCTGGAGGAAGGCAACTAGGATTTGTGTTTAGCTTCGGTGTGCCTAGCCGGAGTGTAGAGTGTGTTGGTGTAGTACCTGTGACGACCTGGCTTGTCCAGGGCGCCACATTCCCCTATAGTAAAATGCAGACCGTCCGCGGGCTGCCCGTCCATCACCGGTTTTATTTTCACAACTGAAAAAGAATAAAACGGTAAAACATGTAAAAGCATCATAAACATTTTACAACGGTACAGCTTCCGCTCTTCTCCCACCCAAACAACCTGGCCCTGATGCTGCCCCTAAGAAGCGGGCAGCACCCCTTGACCCCAGTCCAGCACCAAGTTGCCCGAGCGGGTTCTGTCTCTTTCAGGGGGCCCACGTCCAAGGGGACCCCTGAACCCCCGGAGGATCGCCACCGGTTACGGTAGTGGCGGGCCTAGGCCATCCCTTTCCTCCAGGCCCATCCTCCCAAATCAGCCTCTCCGGAGGCGGTAACGGTGTCAAGCCAACAAACATTTTTATTTACATTGCACTAAGTTTGTGGTTGCCCTGCAAGTTCTCGGGCTTGTCCGTAAGCAGTTCCTTACGCAATGGTTGCACAGTCCCTACGGGGACAACAGTTGCCGGCAACGGCCGGTTTAATCACGGTTCAATCAGGTAAACTTCTTTGGTTGATCATCTTTACTTATCATTTAAAACTTTCAAACTGGTACACTCAACACATAAAGCCCCCCCCTTTTAAAGAGTAGTTTCCCTGTACCTAAGTGGGGGTCTACCTAGGTTGGGGCGAGTGGACCTTCGGGGTCCGGTGTCAGTGGTGACAGGCAGTGGGGCAGAGGGAACAGTCAGTTCCTCCTCCCTGCTATCATGTGGGGCAGGCGGAGGCGTAGGGGAGCTGGGTACAGGTACATCCCTGGGCACTGGCTCGCGGTTAACCGTTTCCATCATTTCTTCATCCACGGGTTGTGGGAACAGTATCACTGGAAGGATCACCGCACCGTTCTGTGTAGGCCAGTCTGCTGGAAAATCACCCATCATGGTGTGGATTACCTCTTTTTCCTTCTCCACTGGACTGGGAACTGGAGCCTCATCCGCTACTCTCAATGCTGGTGGGCACTTCTTCAGGTGGTCTCGGGAAACCGTGGCCAAAGTCCCCCCCTGGTCACGGCTGATCTGGTAGGCCTTCCCATTCTCCCATCCTGTGGGCTGGACTACATACGGGGTTTTTTCCCATTGATCATCCAGCTTGTGGGCCCTTCTTTTCCGCTTCAGCACTACATCCCCAGGTTGGAAGGAACCGGCAGGCGCCTTCTTGTTGAAGCACTGCTCCTGTTGTCCCCGACTCTGGCACAAGTTCTTTTCAACATACTCCTGGACCTGTCGGTACTGTGTCCTCCGCCGAGTGTCCCATTCAGCTGTCGACAGGAGTGCTTCTGAAGCTTCCAAGCCCATTTCCAGATCCACTGGTAGCCGGCCGGGACGAGCTCTCATCAGGTATGCTGGAGTGCATTTCGTAGAGCTGGAAGGGATGTTGTTGTACATATCGACCAGGTCAGGTAGCTTCTCCAGCCACAGGTTCCGCTCTTCCAGTGGTAACGTCTTGAGGAGGCCCAGGACCAAGTGGTTCATCTTTTCACAAATGCCATTGGTTTGGGCGTGGTAAGGCGTGGTCCGGATTTTCTTGCAGCCGTACAACTGGCAGAATTCCTGGAATACCTCTGCTTCAAAGGCCGGACCCTGGTCGGTAAGCACCCTCTCCGGGTACCAATGCGGTCAACAGAAATAAGCCTGGAAAGCCTTAGCAGCGGTGCGGCCGGTTAAGTCCTTAACTGGGACAACCACCAGGAACCTCGAGTAGTGGTCTACGATGGTCAGAGCGTAGGTGTACCCACTTCGGCTGGGGGTGAGCTTTACATGGTTAAGGGCAACCAGCTCCAGCGGTTGGTGTGTAATGATCGGGTGTAGGGGTGCCTTCTGGCTGGCCTCGTCCTTCCTTCTCAATGCGCAAGGGCCACATTCTCGGCACCAGGCCTCCACAGATTCCCGCATTCCACTCCAATAGAACCGCTCTCTTAACAACATCTCTAGCTTCTTCCACCCGAAGTGCACTGCACCATCATGGTATGCTTGCAGGACGGTGGGCACGTTAGCCTGGGGAATCACCAGCTGGCGGATCTTCTCGTGAGTCTTTGGATTAATCAGCTCGCGATACAACTTCCCCTGGTGTAGGTATAGCCGGGTCCGTTCTTGCCACAGACGTTGGGCTTCGGCAGGGGCAGCAGGGTCTATCCCAGCAGAACCCTGTTCCACTAGAGTCTTGACCAGGCGGACAGCAGGTGCCTGGTCCTGAGCTTCCTGCCAGTCCTGTCGGGGCAGCGGATCCAGGTTCACCCGTTGTTGGTAGACGTGCACCTTCTCAGTGAATGGCCGGTGAAATGCAGGCAACTCGATCTCTTCGAGGTCATCATCCTCTGGCCCCTCTTCCGACAGGTGGGGCATCCGGGAGAGTGCATTGGCATTGACGTTGGTACGGCCGGCCCGGTACTTGATGGTGAAATCGTAGTTGGCTAACCTGGTCACCCACCGCTGCTCCAACGCGCCCAGCTTGGCCGTATCTAGATGGGTCAGCAGGTTATTGTCTGTGTACGCGGTGAACTTGGCTGCTGCCAGGTAATGGCGGAACCGCTCGGTGATAGCCCACACCAGTGCCAAGAGCTCAAGCTTGAAGGAGATGTAGTTCTCAGGGTTCCTCTCAGTCGGTCGGAGTTTTCGGCTAGCATAAGCTATTACCTTTTCCCTTCTGTCTTGGACCTGGGATAGAACAGCCCCCAAGCCCACATTGCTGGCGTCGGTGTAGAGGATGAATGGGCGGCTGTAGTCAGGGTACGCTAGGATTTCCTCTCCGGTCAGGGCTGTTCTCAGCTGGCGGAAGGATTCCTCATGCTTTTCTTCCCACACCAATGGGGCTACTAGGGATCTACCACCCTTGGTCTGTCCTACGAGGAGGTCTTGCATGGGGGCAGCCATCTTTGTGTACCCCTTAATGAAGCGACGGTAATATCCCACCAGGCCCAGAAACTGCCTCACTTCCCTCACTGTGGTCGGTCTCGGCCAGTCTTGGATGGCGGTGATCTTCTCGGGGTTGGGGGCGACACCTTCCGCACCAACCACATGTCCTAGGTACTGCACTCTGGGTTTCAGCAGATGACACTTTGAGGGCTTCAACTTCATCCCATACTTGGCAAGGGACGCGAACACCTCGGCTAGGTGCTCCAGGTGGGCTTCATACGTCTGTGAGTACACAATCACATCATCCAAGTACAGCAAAACGGTCCCATAGGCAGTCTTCTCTCGGTCTTCCGGTGCCACGGCCACCTGCCAGTACCCGCTGGTGAGGTCAAGGGTGGAGAAGTAGTTAGCGGTTCTCAGCGAGGCCAGGGACTCTTTGATGCGGGGCAGAGGGTAAGCATCCTTATGCGTTATCTGGTTAATCTTCCGGTAATCCACACACATCCGCATGGTGCCATCCTTCTTCTTAACCAGCACCAACGGAGCGGCCCAGGGACTACAGCTGTCCCTAATAACCCCTGCCTCCTTCATGTTCCTCAACATGTCTTTGGAGCATTGGTAGTGCGCAGGGGGAATAGGCCTGTATCTCTCTTTAATAGGGGAGTGTGTACCGGTAGGGATGTGGTGTTGAACCCCTTTAATCTGCCCAAAATCTAGAGGGTGCTTGCTAAAAACCCGCTCATACTCCTGTACCACCCGGTATACCCCTTCCTTGTGGTGTATGGGGGTATCATCAGTGCCGACATGTAGCTCTCGATACCACTCGCCTAACTCCCCCAGGGATGAGTGGGAACCGGCAGCAGGCGGTGTGACCGGGGGAACGGCTTCATGGATCGTGTGGGGATCTAGAGTGAGCAATTTGGCAAGGGTAGCGTACCGGGTGGTGCATGAATGCACACATATTGGTTTTATAATCTTATTGTATTACTTTATATTCTTATTTCACTTGTGCATATCTCCACCATAATCCTGGCTAAGAAATATAGCTTTTTTTGGGGTACACAGGTAGTAAGGTCTTCTTTCTATTTCTTTAGGGGTGATATAGCCTGGTGGAACTCTAGACCTCTAACATTATATATGCACCCTTTTTCTTTATGGTTCTTGGACACCTTATAACATTCTTCCATACATATATATCTTTCTCATAAATTATAAATAATTAGGCATTTTTATATATTTTATTTACATTTTCATAAATAACTTTTTACAAAGCATGGGGGACATTCTCACATACATATAATTTTCATGTACGCATTCTGAAAATTTACGCATAAACCGTACACACTCCTTTTTGTAACAATTTCTATAACTCATTCGCTGAACTCTCATCCCGGATATTCATTCTTACACCGAATTTCCTGTTATAACACAACATTCATGATTTTTATTCAATTTATTTTTATTTTTTAGGTTTATTAGTAGTGATGAGCGAGTACTAAAAAGCTCGGGTGCTCGAAGCTCGGGCCGAGCCTCCCAAGATACTCGTGTACTCGGCCCGAGCACCGAGCCCAATGTTATCCTATGGGAGACCCGAGTATTTTTGTGAAATGACCACCGGCAGCATGTAGAAACCCTAAAAATGGCACAAAAGTCTCCGATGAGTGCTCAAATGACATGGCAACAGCATGGGGAAGACCCCTTGAAGCATTTATCACTCAAAAGTCACAGCTGTGAATAATTTTGTCCGCGTTTTACGCCATTTTTACGGACTCACCAGAAAACCTTCCAAAATGACACCAAAATGATTTTTCATAGCGGAAATGTTAAGGGCACATACCCAATAGTGAGATAGAGCTAATGTATGTTACTTTTTGAGATCAATACATGAAAGATTTTACGTAAAACATTGTGTGGCACTCCGATGTCCCTGAGAAGAGACGTACATAAAGGCCTCTGAGTCTAATGTGCCCATTTTGAGGGACTGAGTCTTTGTAGTATTTTCCTTTGCCAGGGCAGTCCAAAATTGTGAGGTTCACCAATGCCCCTGCATACAGACGTGCATGATGGCCTGTAAACCTGAAGTGCCCATTGTAAGGAAGTGGGTCTATTGTAGTATAGCCCTTAGGCAGGGCAGCCAAAAATTGGGAGGCTCCACGTTGTCCCTGGATAGAGACGTGCATGAGGGCCTCAAAACATTAAGTGTCCAGTGTCAGGAAGTGGGTGTATTATAGTATAGCCCTTAGGCAGGGCAGCCAAAAATTGGGAGGCTCCACGTTGTCCCTGGATAGAGACGTGCATGAGGGCCTGTAAACCTGAAGTGCCCATTGGAAGGAAGTGGGTCTTTTGTAGTATAGCCCTTTGGCAGGGCAGCCAAAAATTGGGAGGCTCCACGTTGTCCCTGGATAGAGACGTGCATGAGGGCCTGTAAACCTGAAGTGCCCATTGGAAGGAAGTGGGTCTTTTGTAGTATAGCCCTTTGGCAGGGCAGCCAAAAATTGGGAGGCTCCACGTTGTCCCTGGATAGAGACATGCATGAGGGCCTCAAAACATTAAGTGTCCATTGTCAGGAAGTGGGTGTATTATAGTATAGCCCTTAGGCAGGGCAGCCAAAAATTGGGAGGCTCCACGTTGTCCCTGGATAGAGACGTGCATGAGGGCCTGTAAACCTGAAGTGCCCATTGGAAGGAAGTGGGTCTTTTGTAGTATAGCCCTTTGGCAGGGCAGCCAAAAATTGGGAGGCTCCACGTTGTCCCTGGATAGAGACGTGCATGAGGGCCTCAAAACATTAAGTGTCCATTGTCAGAAAGTGGGTGTATTATAGTATAGCCCTTTGGCAGGGCAGCCAAAAATTGGGAGGCTCCACGTTGTCCCTGGATAGAGACGTGCATGAGGGCCTCAAAACATTAAGTGTCCATTGTCAGGAAGTGGGTGTATTATAGTATAGCCCTTAGGCAGGGCAGCCAAAAATTGGGAGGCTCCACGTTGTCCCTGGATAGAGACGTGCATGAGGGCCTCAAAACATTAAGTGTCCATTGTCAGGAAGTGGGTCTTTTGTAGTATAGCCCTTTGGCAGGGCAGCCAAAAATTGGGAGGCTCCACGTTGTCCCTGGATAGAGACGTGCATGAGGGCCTCAAAACATTAAGTGTCCATTGTCAGGAAGTGGGTGTATTATAGTATAGCCCTTAGGCAGGGCAGCCAAAAATTGGGAGGCTCCACGTTGTCCCTGGATAGAGACGTGCATGAGGGCCTCAAAACATTAAGTGTCCATTGTCAGGAAGTGGGTCTTTTGTAGTATAGCCCTTTGGCAGGGCAGCCAAAAATTGGGAGGCTCCACGTTGTCCCTGGATAGAGACGTGCATGAGGGCCTCAAAACATTAAGTGTCCATTGTCAGGAAGTGGGTGTATTATAGTATAGCCCTTTGGCAGGGCAGCCAAAAATTGGGAGGCTCCACGTTGTCCCTGCATAGAGACGTGCATGAGGGCCTCAAAACATTGTTCCCATTGCAAAGGAGCGGGTCTCCTGTCGTTGTAATGTCCATTCTGCAAAGAATGGGCGAAAAAATTTACCACTGGGGGTATACCTGAAACAAAGGCCTAACTCTTGTAACGGTCATCATGGTGGCGCATGAGGAGAAGGAGGAGCAGTCCAGCGATTATCCAAAGTCCAGAAGTGTGTACCCATGGGTGACTGGAGGTACATGGCAAATTCCCGTTACAAACTTTAAATTCCGCTCTCATTTGCTGGTGGTGTGGTGAAGTCTGGCAAAATCCAACCCTTGTTCATCTTGATCAGAGTCAGCCTGTCAGCATTTTCAGTTGACAGGCGGGTGCGTTTATCTGTAATGATTCCACCTGCGGCACTAAAAACACGCTCTGACAAAACGCTAGCGGCAGGGCAGGCCAGGACTTCCAAGGCGTAGAGAGCCAATTCATGCCACGTGTCCACCTTGGATACCCAATAATTGTAAGGCACAGAGGAATGTCGGAGTACAGTTGTTCGATCTGCAAGGTACTCCTTGAGCATCTGGGCAAACTTAGGATTTCTTGTGGCACTACCCCGCACCTCAGGGGCTGTGGTACGTGAGGGGCTGAGAAAACTGTCCCACATCTTAAAGACTGTTCCCCTACCTCTGGCGGATTGGACTTGTGCCTCTCTCGGCTGTACGCCTTGGTTGTCCACTGATTCCTGACCTATGCCGCTAGCGTTTTGTGAGGGGAATGCTTTGCCTACTTCCGTGACTATGGCCTTCCGGAACTGCTGCATTTTGGTTGACCTCTCCGCCTCGGGAATAAGAGACATAAAGTTCTCCTTGTAGCGTGGGTCTAACAGTGTTACCAACCAGTAATGATTGTCGGCCAAGATGTTCTTAACGCGAGGCTCACGAGACAGGCAGCTTACCATAAAGTCAGCCATGTGCGCCAGACTCTTAACAGCCAGGACTTCAGTAGCCTGACCAACACGTTGACTGAACATGCTGTCCTCCTCCTCCTCCTCCTCCTCCTCCTCATCTACCCTGTCCTCTGGCCAGCCACGCTGAACCGAGGATATGACTGGTGTGCATGTCATATCCTCAATTTGGCCGGAGATTTGCTCCATGTCTTCATCCTCCTCCTCGTCATAGTCCTCCACTGCACGTTGTGATGAGACGAGGCTGGGCTGTGTGTTATCACCCACACCCACTACTGTTTCTTGCTGCAACTCATCGCGCTCCGCCTGCAATGCATCATGTTTGGTTTTGAGCAGAGACCGTTTTAGAAGGCAGAGTAGCGGTATGGTGACGCTAATAATGGCGTCATCACCACTCACCATCTTGGTGGAGTCCTCAAAGTTTTGGAGGATGGTACATAGGTCGGACATCCATCTCCACTCCTCAGGTGTTATGTGTGGAGTTTGACCCATTTCCCGACGGCTTAGGTGATGCAGGTACTCAACAACTGCCCTCTTCTGCTCACATATCCTGACCAACATGTGCAGAGTTGAATTCCAACGCGTGGGGACATCACACACCAGTCTGTGAGCCGGAAGATGCAAACTGCGCTGAAAGCCGGCAAGGCCGGCTGAAGCAGTAGGTGACTTTCGAAAATGTGCAGACAGGCGGCGAACTTTTACCAGCAGATCAGACAGCTCTGGGTATGACTTTAGAAACCGCTGAACCACGAGGTTGAGCACATGGGCCACGCATGGAACATGTGTCAGCTGGCCTCGCCTCAAAGCCGCCACCAGGTTCCGGCCATTGTCACACACGACCTTTCCTGGCTTTAGGTTCAGAGGTGTGAGCCAGTGATCTGCCTGCTGTTTCAGAGCTGTCCACAGCTCTTCTGCATTGTGGGGTTTGTCACCTATGCAGATTAGCTTCAGCACAGCCTGTTGCCGCTTCGCCGAGGCAGTGCTGCAGTGCTTCCAGCTTGGGACTGGTGTGGAGGGTACAGTGGATGAGGATGCGCAGGAGGAGGAGGAGGCTGAAGAGCATGACATTCCGGAGCTGTAGAGTGTGGGTGAAACACTGACTGAGGTAGGGCCTGCAAACCTTGGTGTGGGAAGGACGTGTTCCGTCCCTCGCTCAGACTGGGTCCCAGCTTCCACAATATTAACCCAGTGTGCCGTCAACGAGATGTAGCGGCCTTGCCCACAAGCACTTGTCCACGTGTCTGTGGTTAGGTGGACTTTGGGTGAAACAGCGTTGTTCAGGGCACGTGTGATGTTTTGTGACACGTGGTTATGCAACGCGGGGACGGCACACCGGGAGAAATAGTGGCGGCTGGGGACCGAGTAACGTGGGACAGCTGCCGCCATCAGGTCGCGGAATGCTTCTGTCTCCACCAGCCTAAAAGGCAACATTTCCAGCGCAAGCAGTCGCGAAATGTTAGCATTTAGAACTGTGGCATGTGGGGTGTTGGCAGTGTATTTGCGCCTGCGTTCAAAGGTTTGCTGAATGGATAACTGAACGCTGCGCTGGGACAAGGACGTGCTTGATGATGGTGTTATTTCTGAGTAGGCAACTGCAGGTGCAGGACCGGAGGAGGCTTGTTCGCAGGCAGCATGGACAGGGGATTGGCTCGCATGCACAACCAGCGAAGACGTAGCAGTGACATTAGCAAGCACTGCTCCTCGACTCTGTTGTACTTCCCACAAAGTCGGGTGCTTGGCTGACATGTGCCTGATCATGCTGGTGGTGGTCAGGCTGCTAGTTTTGGTACCCCTGCTGATGCTGGCACGGCAGGTGTTGCAAATGGCCTTTTTAGAATCATCTGGATCCAACTTAAAAAACTGCCAGACTCGGGAAGACCTAACATTTGTACAGGCACCTTGTGTCGTGTTGTTGTTCCGGGGAACGGTTGCCTGACTTCTGCCTGGAGCCACCACCCTGCTTCTTACTGCCTGTTGGGATGCTACGCCTCCCTCCCCCTGTGCACTGCTGTCCTCGCTCTGCATATCCTCCTGCCAGGTTGGGTCAGTTACTGGATCATCCACCACGTCGTCTTCCTCTTCCGCACCCTGCTCCTCCTCCTGACTTCCTGACAATTGTGTCTCATCATCGTCCACCCCTTGTTGAGACACGTTGCCAACTTCGTGAGAACGTGGCTGCTCAAATATTTGGCCATCTGTACATACGATCTCCTCATGACCCACTTCAACATGAGCTGGCGAGAGGCCAGAATGTGCAAAGGGAAACGTGAACAGCTCTTCCGAGTGTCCAAGTGTGGGATCATTAATGTCCGAGGACGTGTACTCAGCCTTGTGGTAGGAAGGAGGATCAGGTTCTGAAATGTGCGGTGCAGTATCACGGCTACTGACACTTGACCGTGTGGAAGACAGAGTGTTTGTGGTGGTGCCAATCTGACTGGAAGCATTATCCGCTATCCAACTAACAACCTGTTGACACTGGTCTTGGTTCAAGAGCGGTGTACTGCTGCGGTCCCCAAGAATTTGGGACAGGACGTGCGAGCGACTAGATGTGGCCCTTTGTTGTGGCAAAATTAGAGCTTGCCCACGACCTCGGCCTCTGCCTGCACCACCATCACGTCCACTTCCTTGTTCCTTGCCAACGCCCTTGCGCATTTTGCAATGCTGTGCTGACGTGTATTCACTAGACTTGGGCGTTATATCAAAGTTTGTGCAAATTGTGCACCTGTACGCTGACACCGACAGGCACACACGTGCGGTTTTTAAATGCAAGCACGGACGCACTAAGAACCTAACAGGTTTTAGGAGCAAAAATTAATGACGAGAACTCTGACACTATCAGCCACTGCTGACTGACGTGTATTATACACTACACTTGTGCGTTATATAATAGTTTGGTAAAAACGCACACAAGTGCACCTGTACGCTGCCACCGACAGGCACACACGTGCGGTTTTTAAATGCAAGCACGGACGCACTAAGAACCTAACACAGGTTTTAGGAGCAAAAATTAATGACGAGAACTCTGACACTATCAGCCACTGCTGACTGACGTGTATTATACACTACACTTGTGCGTTATATAATAGTTTGGTAAAAACGCACACAAGTGCACCTGTACGCTGCCACCGACAGGCACACACGTGCGGTTTTTAAATGCAAGCACGGACGCACTAAAAACCTAACACAGGTTTTAGGAGCAAAAATTAATGACGAGAACTCTGACACTATCAGCCACTGCTGACTGACGTGTATTATACACTACACTTGTGCGTTATATAATAGTTTGGTAAAAACGCACACAAGTGCACCTGTACGCTGCCACCGACAGGCACACACGTGCGGTTTTTAAATGCAAGCACGGACGCACTAAGAACCTAACACAGGTTTTAGGAGCAAAAATTAATGACGAGAACTCTGACACTATCAGCCACTGCTGACTGACGTGTATTATACACTACACTTGTGCGTTATATAATAGTTTGGTAAAAACGCACACAAGTGCACCTGTACGCTGCCACCGACAGGCACACACGTGCGGTTTTTAAATGCAAGCACGGACGCACTAAGAACCTAACAGGTTTTAGGAGCGACAATTGCTGAGAAGTCTGACACTATCAGGACTGTTTTAGACTGTGTACACCAGCCCCAGATATGATGAAGGCTGGTATACGGTCACCACTAGGAATGGCTATATACCCTGCCTGCCTGCCTGCCTGCCTGTATACTGCTACAATAGTCCTGACAAGGACTCTTTTGGTCACTAGCCTGTATTCAAACCTGGCTATACCCTGCCTGTATACAGCAACAATAGTCCTGAGAAGGACTCTGCTACTGTACTCCGACCTGTCTATACCCTGCCTGCCTGTATACAACTAGAATAGTCCTGAGAAGGACTTTTGGTCACACTGTTTGCAGCCCTGCTACGGAAATAGCTATAAAGGGCCGCAAACCTTTCCCTGAAGCAGCGACCCTCTCCCTGCACTGACTGTCTGGATAGCTGTGAGCAGAGCACAGCGCGCCCGCCGGTATAAAGGCTCGGTCACGCTGTGCAGGCCGGCCAATCACTGCAATTCCACAACTAACAGGGCTGTGGCATTGCAGTGGTCTGCCAGCCAATCCCTGCATGAGGGCTGGCTCTCAAAAGAGCGCCAACATGCAGGGATGAAGACCACGAGTACAGCACGAGTATCGCGAGATTACTCGGTCCCCGTCGAGTAGACCGAGTACAGTGATACTCGTGCGAGTACCGAGTAGTAACAAGCATGCTCGCTCATCACTATTTATTAGTAAAATGGCTTACACTCCCCTTTTTTCCACTTTTTTCTTCACTACTTTTATAAAGAAATTTTTCCTTTCTTTATTCTTAATGCAATTTTATATAGCAACACCACCATTTTTTGCCACGAACATAATTTTTCTTGTCCGTCATCCCGTTCACCCTTACAGGGTTGTGGACAGATGCACTTGTCACTACACTTCTAAGACTCAATACAGGGTCTGGAGCTCAATGCTCCCTTTTTGTTTTTTTTTTCTTCTTTTTTTTCTTTTTTTCATTTTGTCCTTCTTCTTCTTCTTTTTCTGATTTTTGTCTCAAAAAGCTTATGAAATTTGAAACACTATACCCCAGTGATTTTATAAATGTTTCTCAATATATCACTTGAGAACTTTTATGGCCGGTATTGTAACAGTTGACCATCCCGGCAGTATTTGAAATACAGCAGTCAGTCCTCTGACGTAGCTCCATATGTGTATATATAGAGGTTCTTCCTCCTTTGATTGCATACTGTTCTTTTTTTGCCCTGATGAAGGAGACAGTGATCTCTGAAACACATTGACCGGAAAAAAGAATAAAGAGATGAAATAATTAACATCAGTTTCCTTTGGTGACAGCGCGGCACGCACCCGATTTTCCTCCTATACGTTATTGCTCTTCTACTAGGGGCTGCGGCTGTCGCCATTTGTAACGTGCATTTAGGGGTTGTGACTGGCACAACCTTAATAGGTGAGTGCAACTACTATTAATTATTTGTTACCTTACCAGGTAAGACCCTAATTTGTGCGTCTGCTCCAGAGTTATTTCCCTGATTATTAATATCTGACAGGCAGTGATTGATCCTGCATTCTCACCTTCCTCTCTGTTGCACATTCTTATTGTTCCTATATGCTCTCTATTTCCATCAGACTTTTTTTGTCCTTCGGTGGGGCTCTAACATATGTGCACCATTTATTATTTATTTTTATGGATTCCTTTCTTTTTTCATGCTAGCGTTCATTATGCAGTAGTCATTCATGATATATCTTATATTTGTGAATCCATTAGGGCTCTATATGTCTGGTGCATCACATTGGGTCTTTTCAGTGCACAATAGGCACCTTTTTCTGTTATGCTCTGCTGCCACCTTATGGACATCCTATCAGTGATGCCAGAAAAAAATGGACATGTCTCCGTGCAGCAATCACGGACACGCGGGTACGCCGCACGGAGACACGTGCAGTGAAAAATCACTGATGTGTGAGCAGACCCATTCATTATAATGGATCTGCGTATCTCAGTGATTCTGTTATGTTTAAAAAAAGCACAAACGTACCAGAATCACTGACGTGTGAAACAGGCCTTATAGTGTTTTGATTTATGTATGTATTATACAACTTCTGTGGATCTTGTATGAGTGACTTTTCTTCATTTTATTGGATTGTTTTAAAATATTGAAATAAAGTCACGCTTCCTATGCATCCTTTTGTATTCTGATTGGCTACTATAATACAGTTTTTAGGCACTGAGATCGATACCAGAGGCATGGTCTTCCGCTTACCAGAGGATAAGCTCAAAAGGCTAAGGGACATAATAGAAGGGTTTAGTGCTGTTAATAAGGTGGCATTAAGATAAATGAAATATATCTTCTCGGTCTTCTCGTTTTCTTGCTGAGTTGTGCCAATGGACAGAGTTTTTTCTAGACATTTGCTATTGGAAACTCAGGGAACCAAAGCTCCTGGATAGAGTTGAGCGCGGTTCGTGGTTCGTGGTTCTCCAGTTCTAGGCTCGAGTGATTTTGGGGCATGTTCTAAATCGAACTAGAACTCGAGCTTTTTGCAAAAGCTCGATAGTTCTAGAAACGTTCGAGAACGGTTCTAGCAGCCAAAAAACAGCTAAATCATAGCTTGGTTTCTGCTGTAATAGTGTAAGTCACTCTGTGAATCAAACTATTATCACATTTCAGTGTATAGTGTGCGTGAACAGCGCCTTCAGATCACTGCTGTTTCTATAATGGCGATCGCCATTTTTTTTTTTTTTTCTTGTCTTCCTTCCCTAAGTGCGCGCGTCTTGTGGGGCGGGCCAGCATGTCAGCCAATCACAGACACACACACAGCTAAGTTGACTTTGAGCCAGAGAAGCAACGGAATGTGTGATAGGATCTGCATGTCACATGTCCCTGCATTATAAAACCGGACATTTTCTTCACGGACGCCATTATCTGCCTTCTGCGTCTTTGGTGTCAGACATCACTGTCGCAGCTCCGTCCTCCTGAGTCCTATAGCCGATACAGCTGTATGCGCTGCATACACAGCGTTAGACAGCATAGGGAGAGCACTTTATAGCAGTCCTTTTAAGGGCTCAAACCGGCAGGGTCAGAGAGCCATAGGTGACAGGTCCTGCAAACAGCAACAGCATCTGTGTAGCCAAGGTCAGGGATTTCCTCCCTGCATTTCACCATTAGGAGGGAATAGAAAGGCAGGCTTCCATTCCTCTACCCAGAGCACCACAATCCTGCCACTGTACCCTCCTGTCCTCTGCACACTCCAACTCATTATAACTAAGCCATTATACTAGCAAACACTCAGTGTACCTAGTGGCATCCTATCTGTGGCTATTGGACTTTGCTATAGTCCCACTAGTGCAAAGACATTTGCAGAGCACGTCTGCCTGCATTGCACACTCCAACTTTTTTAAACTAAGCAATTTTACTAGCAAACACTCAGTGTACCTAGTGGCATCCTATACGTGGCTATTGGACTTTGCTATAGTCCCACTAGTGCCAAGACATTTGCAGAGCGCATCTGCCTGCGTTGCACACTCCAACTAATTTTAACTTAGCCATTATACTAGCAAACACTCAGTGTACCTAGTGGCATCCTATCTGTGGCTATTGGACTTTGCTATAGTCCCACTAGTGCAAAGACATTTGCAGAGCACGTCTGCCTGCATTGCACACTCCAACTTTTTTAAACTAAGCAATTTTACTAGCAAACACTCAGTGTACCTAGTGGCATCCTATACGTGGCTATTGGACTTTGCCATAGTCCCACTAGTGCCAAGACATTTGCAGAGCGCATCTGCCTGCGTTGCACACTCCAACTAATTATAAGTAAGCCATTATACTAGCAAACACTCAGTGTACCTAGTGGCATCCTATCTGTGGCTATTGGACTTTGCTATAGTCCCACTAGTGCAAAGACATTTGCAGAGCACGTCTGCCTGCATTGCACACTCCAACTTTTTTAAACTAAGCAATTTTACTAGCAAACACTCAGTGTACCTAGTGGCATCCTATACGTGGCTATTGGACTTTGCTATAGTCCCAATAGTGCCAAGACATTTGCAGAGCGCATCTGCCTGCGTTGCACACTCCAACTAATTATAAGTAAGCCATTATACTAGCAAACACTCAGTGTACCTAGTGGCATCCTATCTGTGGCTATTGGACTTTGCTATAGTCCCACTAGTGCCAAGACATTTGCAGAGCGCATCTGCCTGCGTTGCACACTCCAACTAATTATAAGTAAGCCATTATACTAGCAAACACTCAGTGTACCTAGTGGCATCCTATACGTGGCTATTGGACCTTGCTATAGTCCCACTAGTGCCAAGACATTTGCAGAGCGCATCTGCCTGCGTTGCACACTCCAACTAATTATAAGTAAGCCATTATACTAGCAAACACTCAGTGTACCTAGTGGCATCCTATACGTGGCTATTGGACCTTGCTATAGTCCCACTAGTGCCAAGACATTTGCAGAGCGCATCTGCCTGCGTTGCACACTCCAACTAATTATAAGTAAGCCATTATACTAGCAAACACTCAGTGTACCTAGTGGCATCCTATCTGTGGCTATTGGACTTTGCTATAGTCCCACTAGTGCCAAGACATTTGCAGAGCGCATCTGCCTGCGTTGCACACTCCAACTAATTATAAGTAAGCCATTATACTAGCAAACACTCAGTGTACCTAGTGGCATCCTATACGTGGCTATTGGACCTTGCTATAGTCCCACTAGTGCCAAGACATTTGCAGAGCGCATCTGCCTGCGTTGCACACTCCAACTAATTATAAGTAAGCCATTATACTAGCAAACACTCAGTGTACCTAGTGGCATCCTATATGTGGCTATTGGACCTTGCTATAGTCCCACTAGTGCCAAGACATTTGCAGAGCGCATCTGCCTGCGTTGCACACTCCAACTAATTATAAGTAAGCCATTATACTAGCAAAAACTCAGTGTACCTAGTGGCATCCTATCTGTGGCTATTGGACTTTGCTATAGTCCCACTAGTGCAAAGACATTTGCAGAGCACGTCTGCCTGCATTGCACACTCCAACTTTTTTAAACTAAGCAATTTTACTAGCAAAAACTCAGTGTACCTAGTGGCATCCTATACGTGGCTATTGGACTTTGCTATAGTCCCACTAGTGCCAAGACATTTGCAGAGCGCATCTGCCTGCGTTGCACACTCCAACTAATTTTAACTTAGCCATTATACTAGCAAACACTCAGTGTACCTAGTGGCATCCTATACGTGGCTATTGGACTTTGCTATAGTCCCACTAGTGCCAAGACATTTGCAGAGCGCATCTGCCTGCGTTGCACACTCCAACTAATTATAAGTAAGCCATTATACTAGCAAACACTCAGTGTACCTAGTGGCATCCTATACGTGGCTATTGGACCTTGCTATAGTCCCACTAGTGCCAAGACATTTGCAGAGCGCATCTGCCTGCGTTGCACTCTCCAACTAATTATAAGTAAGCCATTATACTAGCAAACACTCAGTGTACCTAGTGGCATCCTATACGTGGCTATTGGACTTTGCTATAGTCCCACTAGTGCCAAGACATTTGCAGAGCGCATCTGCCTGCGTTGCACACTCCAACTAATTATAAGTAAGCCATTATACTAGCAAACACTCAGTGTACCTAGTGGCATCCTATACGTGGCTATTGGACCTTGCTATAGTCCCACTAGTGCCAAGACATTTGCAGAGCGCATCTGCCTGCGTTGCACACTCCAACTAATTATAAGTAAGCCATTATACTAGCAAACACTCAGTGTACCTAGTGGCATCCTATCTGTGGCTATTGGACTTTGCTATAGTCCCACTAGTGCCAAGACATTTGCAGAGCGCATCTGCCTGCGTTGCACACTCCAACTAATTATAAGTAAGCCATTATACTAGCAAACACTCAGTGTACCTAGTGGCATCCTATACGTGGCTATTGGACTTTGCTATAGTCCCACTAGTGCCAAGACATTTGCAGAGCGCATCTGCCTGCGTTGCACACTCCAACTAATTATAAGTAAGCCATTATACTAGCAAACACTCAGTGTACCTAGTGGCATCCTATACGTGGCTATTGGACTTTGCTATAGTCCCACTAGTGCCAAGACATTTGCAGAGCGCATCTGCCTGCGTTGCACACTCCAACTAATTTTAACTTAGCCATTATACTAGCAAACACTCAGTGTACCTAGTGGCATCCTATACGTGGCTATTGGACTTTGCTATAGTCCCACTAGTGCCAAGACATTTGCAGAGCGCATCTGCCTGCGTTGCACACTCCAACTAATTATAAGTAAGCCATTATACTAGCAAACACTCAGTGTACCTAGTGGCATCCTATACGTGGCTATTGGACTTTGCTATAGTCCCACTAGTGCCAAGACATTTGCAGAGCGCATCTGCCTGCGTTGCACACTCCAACTAATTTTAACTTAGCCATTATACTAGCAAACACTCAGTGTACCTAGTGGCATCCTATACGTGGCTATTGGACTTTGCTATAGTCCCACTAGTGCCAAGACATTTGCAGAGCGCATCTGCCTGCGTTGCACACTCCAACTCATTATAACTAAGTTGCATTGTCAGGGATATTTATTCTTTATTATTCTGCTGTTAATAAAGCTAGACCACCACTGCAATCTTCACCACCTCTCAATTTTTACTACCACATTTTCAGTCCACAATCTTGTCGCAATCAACATGAGTGGCAAAATGACAGATGTTGGTGGAAAGGGGAAGAGGCGTGGTGGAAAAGGCAAAAAAGGTTTTGTCTGTGGGGAAAGTGGCAAAGCTCCATTATTATCTGCTGAAGATAGACCATCTACCAGCAAAAGTAAGATGTCTACTACTTACCGTGGACAATCCGATGTGCTCCCTTTTTTACGGACACGAACAACAGGAAGAAAGGTAGATGATGGGCAAAAAAGGAAAATGCTTGAATGGATTTCAAGTGGTCCAACAAGTGCCCTCTCAGCCACTTCAAGTACCGCATCCAAAAAACACCAGTCCTCTGAGTTGTCATCCCAATCACACTTGATTTCTCCCAGCTCTGAAGTCTCCATCAGCCCTGCACAGTATGGTGGAACTGAGATGGCTGAGTCTGCAGAGCTGTTCAGTCACACTATAGCCTGGGAATCAGAGGTCTGCTCCCAAGCTACAGTGAGTACAGAACAGGAAATGGTCTGCAGTGATGCCCAGAACCTTTGTGACTCTGATTCAGGCCGTGAGGACCAAGTTTCTGAGCATAATGTTGACCCTTTGTCACAAACTGTAACACCTGTGGTTATAGACAATGAGGAACATACTGATGAAGATGAGACGCAGATACCCGATTGGGATGACAACTTAAATATTCGGTCAGGGCAAGAAGAGGCTCGGTCTGAGGGGGAGGGGAGTGCAAACACAACAATTGATGATGAAGTTCTAGATCCCACCTACTGTCAACCCCCAGTCAGGCACTCGAGGAGGTCAACAGAGGCGGTGGAGGAGGATGCAACCGA
Source organism: Anomaloglossus baeobatrachus (assembly GCF_048569485.1). Lineage (NCBI taxonomy): Eukaryota > Metazoa > Chordata > Amphibia > Anura > Aromobatidae > Anomaloglossus > Anomaloglossus baeobatrachus. The sequence continues at coordinate 531,658 of NW_027441905.1, forward strand.
CGACGAAGTTACCTTGCGCCTTCCTGGACAGAGTCGGAGCACTGGTAGCACGTCTACAACTGCATCCTCAGCCACCACTCTGCCTATGAGCATTATTCGGGGTGGATCAACAGGTCGCATGGCCTCTAAGCCTTGCCTAGCCTGGTCCTTTTTTGACATAGAAAAAGATCGCCCAAATCATGTGATATGTAAAATTTGTCATGATTCTCTTAGTAGAGGTCAAAACCTCAGCAGTTTGACAACTTCTTCCATGAATCGTCACATGAATAAATATCATAGGTCCCGGTGGGAAGCTCACTGTGCTGCAATGCTGCAAGAGCGAACCATCCACCGCCCGCCCCTTCCAGTGCATCCGCGCGCTCTTCATCTTCTAGGACTGTGGGGACAGCTGTCACACCTGTTTTTCCACGCCAAACTTCCACCACTGTAACCGCAACAGGCAGTTTGCTTGTAAGGTCGTCAGTTGGTTTGGAAGGGGAAACAAGTGAGTGTGTACAGCTCTCTCAGACATCGATAGCACCAACGTTGGATGAAGGCAACATCATGTCTCCGCCTGCACTTTCCTCACAAACCTGCATTTTTCCAGGGACACCCTACTCAACACCGTCTACACACAGCGTCCAGATCTCTGTCCCTCAGATGTGGTCAAATAAAAGGCCACTTCCTCCGACCCATGACAAAGCTAAGAGGTTGACTCTATCCCTCTGTAAGCTGTTGGCTACCGAAATGCTGCCTTTCCGCCTAGTGGACACACAGGATTTTAGAGACCTTATGTCTGTCGCTGTGCCCCAGTACCAGATGCCTAGTCGCCACTACTTCTCTAAGAAAGGTGTGCCCGCGCTACACCAGCATGTCGCACACAACATCACCGCTTCCTTGAGAAACTCTGTGTGTGAACGGGTGCATTTCACCACCGATACTTGGACCAGTAAGCATGGACAGGGACGTTACATGTCGCTGACTGGGCACTGGGTAACTATGGTGATAGATGGTGAAGGGTCTGCTGCACAAGTCTTGCCGTCCCCACGACTTGTGTGTCAATCCTCTGTCTGTCCAAGTTCCGCCACAGCTTCTGCATCCTCCACCTCATCTGGGTCCTCCACCTCCGCCCCAAGCCTGCCTGGTAAGGCCACCAGCGTTCTCACTGCGCAGAAGGAATCACGCACGCCTCATTACTATACTGGCAGCAGTGCGCAACGGCATCAGGCGGTCTTTAGCTTGACATGTCTTGGGAATAAGAGTCACACAGCTGAGGAGTTGTGGTCAGCTCTGCGGTCCGAGTTTAATAAATGGTTGTCTCCACTCAACCTGCAGCCTGGTAAGGCCGTGTGCGACAATGCTGCAAACCTGGGTGCGGCACTTCGCCTGGGCATTGTGACACACGTACCTTGTATGGCTCACGTGTTGAACCTTGTCGTCCAGCAATTTTTAACACACTATCCCGGCCTAGATGGCCTTCTGAACAGGGCACGAAAACTGTCAGCTCACTTCCGCCGTTCAAGCGCCGCAGCAGAGCGACTTGCATCGCTCCAGAAGTCTTTCGGCCTGCCGGTTCATCGCCTGAAATGCGATGTGGCGACACGCTGGAATTCAACTCTCCACATGTTACAGCGACTGTGGCAGCACCGCAGAGCCCTGGTGCAATACGTCATGACGTATAGCCTGGGCCAACGAGATGCAGAGGTGGGGCAGATCACCCTGATGGAGTGGTCTCAGATCAAGGACCTATGCACCCTTCTGCACAGTTTCGACATGGCGACGAATATGTTTAGCTCTGACAATGCCATTATCAGCATGACGATTCCAGTCATTTACATGCTGGAGCACACGCTAAACACTATTCGGAGTCAGGGGGTGGGACAACATGAAGGGGAGGAACTACAGGAGGATTCATATGCGCAAGGGACAACAACATCACCAAGGTCCAGACGTTCATCATCACCAACGCAGCAGGCATGGGACCATGGGGAACAGGGATCGACAAGGGCGCATAGTAGCAGGCGAAATGTTGAGCAAGGTGCAGGAGAACATGAAGAAATGGAGGACGAACTGTCCATGGACATGGAAGACTCAGCGGATGAGGGAGACCTTGGTCAAATTTCAGTTGAAAGAGGTTGGGGGGAGATGTCAGAGGAAGAAAGAACGGGTAGCACCTCTATGCCACAAACACAGCGTGGACTTGGTCCGCATGGCTGCGCAAGACACATGAGTGCCTTTTTGTTGCACTACCTCCAACATGACAGTCGTATTGTCAAAATTAGAAGTGATGATGACTACTGGATTGCCACACTATTAGATCCCCGGTACAAGTCCAAATTTTGTGACATAATTCCAGCCATAGAAAGGGACGCACGTATGCAGGAGTATCAGCAGAAGCTGTTACTCGATCTTAGCTCGGCTTTTCCACCAAACAACCGTGCAGGTGCAGGGAGGGAATCTCCCAGTTGTAACTTGACAAACATGGGACGGTCTCGTCATCTTCAACAGTCTACCCGTACCAGTAGGACCGTATCTGGTGCCGGTAACAGCAATTTTATGGAATCTTTTCATAATTTTTTTAGACCCTCTTTTGCAAGGCCACCAGAGACAACAAGTCTGACACATACTCAACGGCTGGAGAGGATGATACAGGAGTATCTCCAAATGAACATCGATGCCATGACTGTGCAACTGGAGCCTTGCTCCTTTTGGGCTTCAAACCTAGAAAAATGGCCAGAGCTCTCCAGTTACGCCTTGGAGATTTTGTCGTGTCCAGCTGCCAGCGTTGTCTCTGAACGTGTATTCAGTGCTGCTGGGTGTGTGCTGACAGATAAGCGCACGCGTCTGTCCAGTGACAATGTGGACAGACTGACGTTCATCAAAATGAACAAGTCATGGATCCAGAAGGAATTTACTACCCCTGTGTCATCCTGGGGAGAGTAAATGCTTGTTGATTTGGAATGTGCTTGATGCAAATCAAAACATCCTGTTTGCAACTAGGGCCCAAGTGCTGCCACTGATGGGGTGGGTGTCTGTGTGGCCCAATTTTTGGAAAAAAGGGAGACTCCGCTTGGAGTAACCCTTGCTTGCTGTGTTTTTAAAAGAAGCCAAGATGAACAGAGCTGGGATCAGGAAAGACTTTGCTACCTACCCCGGTGTCATCCTGGGGACGGTTAAGAATAGCGTATTTTTGAATGTGCTTGATGCAAATGTAGCTGTGAAGTGTACAACTGGGGCACAACTGCTGCCACTGAAGGGGTGGGTGTGTGTGGGGCCCAATTTTTGGAAAAAAGGGAGACTCCGCTTGGAGTAACCCTTGCTTGCTGTGTTTTTAAAAGAAGCCAAGATGAACAGAGCTGGGATCAGGAAAGACTTTGCTACCTACCCCGGTGTCATCCTGGGGACGGTTAATTATGGCGTATTTTTTAATATGCTTGATGCAAATCAAAACATCCTGTTTGCAACTAGGGCCCAAGTGCTGCCACTGATGGGGTGGGTGTCTGTGTGGCCCAATTTTTGGAAAAAAGGGAGACTCCGCTTGGAGTAACCCTTGCTTGCTGTGTTTTTAAAAGAAGCCAAGATGAACAGAGCTGGGATCAGGAAAGACTTTGCTACCTACCCCGGTGTCATCCTGGGGACGGTTAATTATGGCGTATTTTTGAATGTGCTTGATGCAAATCAAAACATCCTGTTTGCAACTAGGGCCCAAGTGCTGCCACTGATGGGGTGGGTGTCTGTGTGGCCCAATTTTTGGAAAAAAGGGAGACTCCGCTTGGAGTAACCCTTGCTTGCTGTGTTTTTAAAAGAAGCCAAGATGAACAGAGCTGGGATCAGGAAAGACTTTGCTACCTACCCCGGTGTCATCCTGGGGACGGTTAAGAATAGCGTATTTTTGAATGTGCTTGATGCAAATGTAGCTGTGAAGTGTACAACTGGGGCACAACTGCTGCCACTGAAGGGGTGGGTGTGTGTGGGGCCCAATTTTTGGAAAAAAGGGAGACTCCGCTTGGAGTAACCCTTGCTTGCTGTGTTTTTAAAAGAAGCCAAGATGAACAGAGCTGGGATCAGGAAAGACTTTGCTACCTACCCCGGTGTCCTCCTGGGGACGGTTAATTATGGCGTATTTTTGAATGTGCTTGATGCAAATCAAAACATCCTGTTTGCAACTAGGGCCCAAGTGCTGCCACTGATGGGGTGGGTGTCTGTGTGGCCCAATTTTTGGAAAAAAGGGAGACTCCGCTTGGAGTAACCCTTGCTTGCTGTGTTTTTAAAAGAAGCCAAGATGAACAGAGCTGGGATCAGGAAAGACTTTGCTACCTACCCCGGTGTCATCCTGGGGACGGTTAAGAATAGCGTATTTTTGAATGTGCTTGATGCAAATGTAGCTGTGAAGTGTACAACTGGGGCACAACTGCTGCCACTGAAGGGGTGGGTGTGTGTGGGGCCCAATTTTTGGAAAAAAGGGAGACTCCGCTTGGAGTAACCCTTGCTTGCTGTGTTTTTAAAAGAAGCCAAGATGAACAGAGCTGGGATCAGGAAAGACTTTGCTACCTACCCCGGTGTCATCCTGGGGACGGTTAATTATGGCGTATTTTTGAATGTGCTTGATGCAAATCAAAACATCCTGTTTGCAACTAGGGCCCAAGTGCTGCCACTGATGGGGTGGGTGTCTGTGTGGCCCAATTTTTGGAAAAAAGGGAGACTCCGCTTGGAGTAACCCTTGCTTGCTGTGTTTTTAAAAGAAGCCAAGATGAACAGAGCTGGGATCAGGAAAGACTTTGCTACCTACCCCGGTGTCATCCTGGGGACGGTTAAGAATAGCGTATTTTTGAATGTGCTTGATGCAAATGTAGCTGTGAAGTGTACAACTGGGGCACAACTGCTGCCACTGAAGGGGTGGGTGTGTGTGGGGCCCAATTTTTGGAAAAAAGGGAGACTCCGCTTGGAGTAACCCTTGCTTGCTGTGTTTTTAAAAGAAGCCAAGATGAACAGAGCTGGGATCAGGAAAGACTTTGCTACCTACCCCGGTGTCATCCTGGGGACGGTTAATTATGGCGTATTTTTGAATGTGCTTGATGCAAATCAAAACATCCTGTTTGCAACTAGGGCCCAAGTGCTGCCACTGATGGGGTGGGTGTCTGTGTGGCCCAATTTTTGGAAAAAAGGGAGACTCCGCTTGGAGTAACCCTTGCTTGCTGTGTTTTTAAAAGAAGCCAAGATGAACAGAGCTGGGATCAGGAAAGACTTTGCTACCTACCCCGGTGTCATCCTGGGGACGGTTAAGAATAGCGTATTTTTGAATGTGCTTGATGCAAATGTAGCTGTGAAGTGTACAACTGGGGCACAACTGCTGCCACTGAAGGGGTGGGTGTGTGTGGGGCCCAATTTTTGGAAAAAAGGGAGACTCCGCTTGGAGTAACCCTTGCTTGCTGTGTTTTTAAAAGAAGCCAAGATGAACAGAGCTGGGATCAGGAAAGACTTTGCTACCTACCCCGGTGTCATCCTGGGGACGGTTAATTATGGCGTATTTTTGAATGTGCTTGATGCAAATCAAAACATCCTGTTTGCAACTAGGGCCCAAGTGCTGCCACTGATGGGGTGGGTGTCTGTGTGGCCCAATTTTTGGAAAAAAGGGAGACTCCGCTTGGAGTAACCCTTGCTTGCTGTGTTTTTAAAAGAAGCCAAGATGAACAGAGCTGGGATCAGGAAAGACTTTGCTACCTACCCCGGTGTCATCCTGGGGACGGTTAAGAATAGCGTATTTTTGAATGTGCTTGATGCAAATGTAGCTGTGAAGTGTACAACTGGGGCACAACTGCTGCCACTGAAGGGGTGGGTGTGTGTGGGGCCCAATTTTTGGAAAAAAGGGAGACTCCGCTTGGAGTAACCCTTGCTTGCTGTGTTTTTAAAAGAAGCCAAGATGAACAGAGCTGGGATCAGGAAAGACTTTGCTACCTACCCCGGTGTCATCCTGGGGACGGTTAATTATGGCGTATTTTTGAATGTGCTTGATGCAAATCAAAACATCCTGTTTGCAACTAGGGCCCAAGTGCTGCCACTGATGGGGTGGGTGTCTGTGTGGCCCAATTTTTGGAAAAAAGGGAGACTCCGCTTGGAGTAACCCTTGCTTGCTGTGTTTTTAAAAGAAGCCAAGATGAACAGAGCTGGGATCAGGAAAGACTTTGCTACCTACCCCGGTGTCATCCTGGGGACGGTTAAGAATAGCGTATTTTTGAATGTGCTTGATGCAAATGTAGCTGTGAAGTGTACAACTGGGGCACAACTGCTGCCACTGAAGGGGTGGGTGTGTGTGGGGCCCAATTTTTGGAAAAAAGGGAGACTCCGCTTGGAGTAACCCTTGCTTGCTGTGTTTTTAAAAGAAGCCAAGATGAACAGAGCTGGGATCAGGAAAGACTTTGCTACCTACCCCGGTGTCATCCTGGGGACGGTTAATTATGGCGTATTTTTGAATGTGCTTGATGCAAATCAAAACATCCTGTTTGCAACTAGGGCCCAAGTGCTGCCACTGATGGGGTGGGTGTCTGTGTGGCCCAATTTTTGGAAAAAAAGGAGACTCCGCTTGGAGTAACCCTTGCTTGCTGTGTTTTTAAAAGAAGCCAAGATGAACAGAGCTGGGATCAGGAAAGACTTTGCTACCTACCCCGGTGTCATCCTGGGGACGGTTAATTATGGCGTATTTTTGAATGTGCTTGATGCAAATCAAAACATCCTGTTTGCAAGTAGGGCCCAAGTGCTGCCACTGATGGGGTGGGTGTCTGTGTGGCCCAATTTTTGGAAAAAAGGGAGACTCCGCTTGGAGTAACCCTTGCTTGCTGTGTTTTTAAAAGAAGCCAAGATGAACAGAGCTGGGATCAGGAAAGACTTTGCTACCTACCCCGGTGTCATCCTGGGGACGGTTAAGAATAGCGTATTTTTGAATGTGCTTGATGCAAATGTAGCTGTGAAGTGTACAACTGGGGCACAACTGCTGCCACTGAAGGGGTGGGTGTGTGTGGGGCCCAATTTTTGGAAAAAAGGGAGACTCCGCTTGGAGTAACCCTTGCTTGCTGTGTTTTTAAAAGAAGCCAAGATGAACAGAGCTGGGATCAGGAAAGACTTTGCTACCTACCCCGGTGTCATCCTGGGGACGGTTAATTATGGCGTATTTTTGAATGTGCTTGATGCAAATCAAAACATCCTGTTTGCAACTAGGGCCCAAGTGCTGCCACTGATGGGGTGGGTGTCTGTGTGGCCCAATTTTTGGAAAAAAGGGAGACTCCGCTTGGAGTAACCCTTGCTTGCTGTGTTTTTAAAAGAAGCCAAGATGAACAGAGCTGGGATCAGGAAAGACTTTGCTACCTACCCCGGTGTCATCCTGGGGACGGTTAATTATGGCGTATTTTTGAATGTGCTTGATGCAAATCAAAACATCCTGTTTGCAACTAGGGCCCAAGTGCTGCCACTGATGGGGTGGGTGTCTGTGTGGCCCAATTTTTGGAAAAAAGGGAGACTCCGCTTGGAGTAACCCTTGCTTGCTGTGTTTTTAAAAGAAGCCAAGATGAACAGAGCTGGGATCAGGAAAGACTTTGCTACCTACCCCGGTGTCATCCTGGGGACGGTTAATTATGGCGAATTTTGGAATGTGCTTGATGCAAATCAAAACATCCTGTTTGCAACTAGGGCCCAAGTGCTGCCACTGATGGGGTGGGTGTCTGTGTGGCCCAATTTTTGGAAAAAAGGGAGACTCCGCTTGGAGTAACCCTTGCTTGCTGTGTTTTTAAAAGAAGCCAAGATGAACAAGTCATGGGTCAGCAAAGACTTTATCTACCTACCCCGGTGTCATCCTGGGGACGGATAAGAATGGCGTATTTTTGAATGTGCTTGATGCAAATCAAAACATCCTGTTTGCAACTAGGGCCCAAGTGCTGCCACTGATGGGGTGGGTGTCTGTGTGGCCCAATTTTTGGAAAAAAGGGAGACTCCGCTTGGAGTAACCCTTGCTTGCTGTGTTTTTAAAAGAAGCCAAGATGAACAGAGCTGGGATCAGGAAAGACTTTGCTACCTACCCCGGTGTCATCCTGGGGACGGTTAATTATGGCGTATTTTTGAATGTGCTTGATGCAAATCAAAACATCCTGTTTGCAACTAGGGCCCAAGTGCTGCCACTGATGGGGTGGGTGTCTGTGTGGCCCAATTTTTGGAAAAAAGGGAGACTCCGCTTGGAGTAACCCTTGCTTGCTGTGTTTTTAAAAGAAGCCAAGATGAACAGAGCTGGGATCAGGAAAGACTTTGCTACCTACCCCGGTGTCATCCTGGGGACGGTTAATTATGGCGTATTTTTGAATGTGCTTGATGCAAATCAAAACATCCTGTTTGCAACTAGGGCCCAAGTGCTGCCACTGATGGGGTGGGTGTCTGTGTGGCCCAATTTTTGGAAAAAAGGGAGACTCCGCTTGGAGTAACCCTTGCTTGCTGTGTTTTTAAAAGAAGCCAAGATGAACAAGTCATGGGTCAGCAAAGACTTTATCTACCTACCCCGGTGTCATCCTGGGGACGGATAAGAATGGCGTATTTTTGAATGTGCTTGATGCAAATCAAAACATCCTGTTTGCAACTAGGGCCCAAGTCCTGCCACTGATGGGGTGGGTGTCTGTTTGGCCCAATTTTTGGAAAAAAGGGAGACTCCGCTTGGAGTAACCCTTGCTTGCTGTGTTTTTAAAAGAAGCCAAGATGAACAGAGCTGGGATCAGGAAAGACTTTGCTACCTACCCCGGTGTCATCCTGGGGACGGTTAATTATGGCGTATTTTTGAAAATGCTTGATGCAAATCAAAACATCCTGTTTGCAACTAGGGCCCAAGTGCTGCCACTGATGGGGTGGGTGTCTGTGTGGCCCAATTTTTGGAAAAAAGGGAGACTCCGCTTGGAGTAACCCTTGCTTGCTGTGTTTTTAAAAGAAGCCAAGATGAACAGAGCTGGGATCAGGAAAGACTTTGCTACCTACCCCGGTGTCATCCTGGGGACGGTTAAGAATAGCGTATTTTTGAATGTGCTTGATGCAAATGTAGCTGTGAAGTGTACAACTGGGGCACAACTGCTGCCACTGAAGGGGTGGGTGTGTGTGGGGCCCAATTTTTGGAAAAAAGGGAGACTCCGCTTGGAGTCACCTTGCGGTGTTTTACATGATTTTAGAATGGCGTGCCATGCCTATATCTGTGTGTCCTCCTCTTTTTCCTTGTCCAGCTGTTTTGTTTTCGCATGAGTATATGTCCTTGTCACTTTCCCATGTGTTTGTGTTGTGTTGTGAGTTGTTTGTCACCTTTTGGACACCTTTGAGGGTGTTTTCTAGGTGTTTTACTGTGTTTGTGATTGCCTGCCATTGTTTCCTATTGGCTCGAGTTCGGTTCGTCGAACGTTCGACGAGCCGAACTCGAACGGGAGCTCCGTTCGGCGAACCGACCTCGAGCCGAACCGGGACCGGTTCGCTCATCTCTACTCCTGGACATAGCATTCGAATTACCAGGTCCCTGAAGGCTGAAATGCGTAGTGGCCGGAAATCATGAACAATTACAATGGGCGTATGTGCTGTAGATCCTGCGTCAGTTGTAGCTTGGAACTTTGTCTTTTCACGGATTTGCCCATCTCTCATGGTGTTGGGCTATTTTCGGATCAAAATGGTGTGTCCCTCCTTGGCCCGTATCATGGGTTATTTCAGGGGCAAATTTAACTCTCTTAGCACTTTTCTCCTTAATTGTGGCCGTTGAATTGTGGGGTCAAGGTCTATCCAACCAGCATATTTGTTGTTTTTCAGACAATTTAGGGCTCGTGCATAGTAATAATAACACAGGTTTCCAAGGGTAAAAATTTTTGAAAGATGTGATTTTTTTCATACTTTCGATCATTGGACTCAGTAAAAATATTGAAAAAATATCATCACGTACAGTTTTTTCACAAACACTGATTCTATAGGTGTTAGGGCCAGGTGGACGGGCAGACCCAGGAGGTGGATCCACTGGGCCGAACACCTTAATGAAGGCAAGGGGTCCGGTAGCCGGAGCACTACGGGTAGCAGGACAGTCCGTGCAAAAGAGTGGAATGGAGAAGTCCCTGGGACCACGGAGTCACTGATGGTAGTCCGGGTGACGGAGCTCAGGTTCGGAGGCCGAGATGTCAGGCAGAGTCCGGAACCGATGGAGCGAGAGGACGGGTCACCACAGGGATCAGAGATGGTACGGACTGACGGGATGGCAGATAGTCAGCGTTCGGGGTTCGGGAATCGGCAGGACCGGATGGCGAGGCAGGAGCGGCTCTAGAAGAGAGATAGGTAAGTATATCACAGAGACACAAGGAGACCTGACTCCTAGCTTAGGAAACACGAAGAACAGGCCCCGCCCACTTGGACATTAAACCCCTTTATACCCTGTACCTGTGTGTTCAATTTCCTGTCAGTGGACGCTGGCCCTTTAAGAGAGGGTCAATGACCGCGCGCGCGCCCTAATGCGCATGCGCGAGGTCCGGGTGCCAGAAGCCAGGGCAGGGAGCGGTGTATAGGAAGCAGGGGAGCCGGCCTGGAGCAGGGCTGCCGACGGGCGCCGGGAGCGGGGACCGGGCCGCCTGGGGACCGCAGGTGGTGGAGGCTGGAGACCGTGGAGCGGGGGATGTCTGCCAGAGGAGCCGGGGAGCGAAGCAGGGAAGCCGGGGAGCGTGGCAGGTGAGTCGGGGGGCAGAGCAGGGGACCCGGAGAGCGTGACAATAGGTTTCCAAAAGGTTAGAATTCTGAAAAGATTCCCTCCATACTTTTCTGAAGATGGTGCTCTAGTGTATTCAAGCGATGTTCCTGTGCTGATGGAAAATGTAACATTAAGTACAATGTGAGCGAGTGGAGACACGTCATTGTTTCATCCAAAAAGTCTGAAAGCTGTGCTACTGCTCAATGGCAGTAAGTATTCTTCAGTGTGTGTAGGGCATGTGTCGCGGGCAGAGGGGCCACGCACGCTACGCTCGGGTTCGGGGACTTCTGCTGCTGCTGCTGCTCGGTGGCTCGAGCGGAGGGCCAGATCCGGGGACTCGAGCAGCGCTCCTCGCCCACGAGTGAAAAGGGGGTGGTTTGTTTGGGGAGATAGTTAGTGACGTCACCCACAGGTCGTGGTGATAATGGGCACCACCACTGCTGGTGACGGGGATCCCGGGAGCGATGGCAGGGAGCAGCTAGGATGTTGGTTCCCCCTCCGTGGGTAAGGGTTGGTGATCCCGGGGCCCGGTGGCGGTACGGGGAGGCTGGGTGGCTGGGGTGTACGTACCGAGGGAGCCCGTTTGCCCGCAGGCGCTGGCCCTTGGATCTCTAGCCTATGGCGGTGGCTTTTTATCCTCACGGTGTGGACGGTTGCCTTCTGTCGGGTCTTGGGTGTTAGGGAACCCCTGGGATTCCGGTCACTCTCGGATTTGACCATTGTCGGCGGCTCCTAGCCTGGTCAGGGTCCAATGGCCCTGCCTTTGTGCTTGGTACAGATCCGCTCACCGGTTCAGTTCCCCTCGGGTCACCGCCCGTCCCCGGTCCTACGGTTCAGCTGACTTGTACCACCTCCTGCAGACGGCCACCACCGTCTGCCGACCTTGCTGACAGTGCCTGGGCTCCTACCCAGACACTAACAGTTTCTGTCCTCTCACTTTCCACTACACAACTAAACTAACTGCTTTTTCCCGCCTCCAGGCCTGTGAACTCCTCGGTGGGTGGGGCCAACCGCCTGGCTCCGCCCCACCTGGTGTGGACATCAGACCCTGGAGGAGGCAACAAGGATTTTGTGTGACTGATGTAGACTATCCAGGGGAGGGGGTGTGTGTGATTTTGTGTTTGTGACTACCTGGCTAGTCCAGGGCGTCACACATGCTATGCACTTGGAAGAAAGCTGTGAGAATTTAGACTTTATTCTCAAGAAACTTAACTACAAGGAGCATGGATGGTCAATATGTGGTGGTCTAAAAATGTTCTCATTGCTTCTTGGGCAGCAAGGAGGATATATTAAATACCCATGCTGTTCTGCCTCATGGCAGCCTGCTAATAGTCATTCATTGAAATTTCTGTTACAACCCCTAGAGGTCATTGTTATTCTTTTGAATTGCTGAGTTTCCCTTTAAGCTAAATGTATTCTGGGTAAGGAATGCCTCCCTGAGCTGAGAAGAAGCCTGCAGCCATTTTCTCTTTGGATTTGTCAGGAAAGGACATGCCGACTTACCTCTCTGTACATTCACCCCTGCCTAGTGTAATCCGGTGAGCAAAGCAAATTACATGTGTTAGTGATAGAATCCTAGATGGAAGAGTGTAGTAAATGCATTGTACATTGTACTTCTACACCTTTAGTGTCATCCCTGTCTTGTTTGTCTAGATAAGATTTCTATGTATTGCAGATGCAGTGACCTTTCACCTACATTCTCGTAAGAACTGCATCTCATGTACTGTTATGCTATGTTAACTCTGTATTAACACTGTACTGACTGTAATCATTTTCTTGTTATAGTTTTTACCCGTATAAAACAGTATCTTGGATATACCGTATTCTGTCTTCAACTGCATCTTGGATATTCCTATATTCACTGTATATTCCATGTATACTGCAATCAAGTTCACGTTACCAGCTAATAAATCAAGGCTATTGAACTCCACAGTCTGTTTATTTGAAATGTGAACTAGGGTTTAGCTGTATGCTAGAGATTCACAGCATTACGTAAAAGAAGGCAGAACACATGCTTTTTGTGTGAATTGGAAAGCCAGGTTAGGACTCTTCACTGGAGCAAAAAAAATTGGCCAACAAGAACATCTTTGTAACCGGGACTCAAGAACATTGTTGCATAAAGCTTAGTTGATCCCACCTAAAGTTCTCTTGCCACCACTCCACTGTAAGCTTGGACTGATGAAGCTGTTTGTGAAAGCGCTACTGAAAGAAGGAGAGATGTTTAAGTACCTGTGTACCAAGTTTCAGGGACTGTCAGAATCAAGTCTGAAGGAAGGTGTGATGCCCTGGCAAAACCAGGTAGTTACAGATAGGCCCCCGCACAACACCTTTCCTCACTTAGGAAACACACAGCCGACCTGAAACCCTAGTCACCTAGGACCCTGAAGCCAGGACCGAAACCAGCGGCCTAGCTAATTAAATGATTGAGGGCAGGATTATAGGTCCTATCCCACCTAAAGTCCCTCAAAGAAGACAACAGCCCACTGATAGGGATAAGGCCACCGCCAGGGTCCTTAGATCCCACGGGCCAGCGCCTGCGGGCACGGCTCCTTCGGCCATATCCAGCCGGGAGCGGACTCCTGAGTTCCAGACCAGGCAGTCCACCATACACAAAAACAAGTGCAGAGTAAAGGACAGCGACCACCAGCCTGGGTGGGGGACCTGAATGCAACCGGCCGGGGCGGCAGGCCACCAGCACCTTTGGTTTACCGAAAGACTCGTGTGATTCATTTACTGTGAGTAACCAAACATCCCCCTGCTTGCTCAGGCGCGCCGGCCCTTGCCATCACCATACCCTGCACAAAGACACTGGGCCCCGGGGCAATCATCCCTACACACGGAGGGGTTAACATCCAGCTGCCACTACATCTCTCCCGGGTATCCCATAACGGCAGCGGTGGTGTCCCACCTCACCACACACCGTTGGTGGCGTCACAAACTTAATACGGCCTAGCCCATACATCTACATTCCTCCTTTTATTCGACATGTCCGCGAGACCCCCGGGTCGAGCCACTCTCTTAGAAGGTCTGGATCCGACCAACGGCGGCTGCTGGCACAGGGGCAGCACAAAAGCATTTTTGTGGGTTCGGATATTCAGAAACCCATGAATGAAGGATGACGTGTTTTAAACAATAATGAAAACTGTTGAAAAAAGGGCTTGGGACTCTTTGAAAGAAGCAATAAATACGTTTCTAGGTAACAACAAAGAATCAAAATTTAAGTCCATTGTGGAGAACATGCTGAAACGTTTCAAAGCCTTGGGTTGTCTAATGAATTTGAAGTTACATTTTTTACATTCCTATTTGGACTACTTGTCTGAAAACCTTGGTGCTGGTGGGAAGAACAAGAAGGTTTTCATCGGAATATCAAGGAGATGGAACGACGATACCAAAGTAAATGAAACGTGAACATGATTGCCGGATGCTTCACAGAGAAGATCCACAGGCCTTCTATAAGAGAAAAGGGGGATCTAGAGAAAAGGAAAAAGTGCAAGAATAAATTTCTAATAAAGTTGCAGAATGACTGTACAATAAATAAATGTATTTTATATATAAAATTGTGAATATTTTTGGTTACAATAAGTATTTTTCTTGTTCATGTCACTTGTATGTAACTTCACACATGGATTGTACAAAATCAATATTTGATGGTTAAAAAAAATATTTTTTTTTTTTTTAAATCAGGACATTAGAAAACATAATAATCAGTCACTGGATTTGAAGTTTCATAAACCAAAATTTTACATAGCTGTGTAATTTGTCGGGCACCCACCGACAATAGAATAGCGCCAGATTTAGGAAGCTGGCTGAGGTCTGCAAAGTCTGTAGCCAGGTGACAAAATTGTCCAACCTGGGTTTCTTCCTTAAGTAGTCTCTGGTATGATGATATGGTATAATCCTGGCAGCCGGAGTCGAAATCCCTAGATTGCGGTTATGATCTCCAATCGGAATTGGAGCCCCTAGATTGAAGCCATGTAGCCAAGTGATCCTCTAGTTGAAGCCAAAGTCCCTAGACCGAGTCCACAAGGCATCCTGGTTCTGATCCCCTAGCCAGCTCCTAAGAGCTTAGACTAGATCATGCAACATCCATCAACAACCTGGTGACTCCAAGAAGTCCCCTTTTATAGCCATAACCTTCCCTTAGGATATACTGTGCCCTTATCAGATTGGTTGTACAAGGTTGCTTCTCTTATTGGATGAATTTCAAGCTGCATGGATAATGTTCATTTAAATGATGTGGATAGAAAGACTGAAGATATCTACATGTAGTCTGAAATCCATCATGAATCAATACTATTTTACACAGTCATAAGCAGCCCATGGGCATTCACCTGCATTCAAACCAATAACAGCTCATAGACCAGACAATCCATCTACCACTGGACCAAAGACAGGAAGTTAAATCCACTGCCTGCGGTAACCAACTTAATCCTATAGGCTACTCACACAACAAACCCAACAGAAAGGAAAAAAACATGGCTTCGATTATCCATCCAATGAAAACGCATAACCATTGTGAGCCATTGGACAATGCAATTGGACACTTGGTGACATGGTGCACGGCCCAATGAATCAAGTCTTTACTTCATATTCACGGTTTAAGCCCTTGGGTTCTAATGTGCCCAGAGTACATATCCAGAAAGATTCTCTTTCTTTGAGCTAAACACAAGTCAACAATACATTGTAAGCAGATTCTATTACCAGTCCCACACCATTTTGTGACGCATAATCACACAGTGATCCAATTAAGATTCCAAGTCATCGAACATGTCCAAGCCATACGCAGAGGAGGCAATAGAATTAGGAAGCTCAAAGAAAGGGAATCTTTCTGGATATATACTCTGGGCACATTGGAACCCAAAGGCTTAAACCATGAATATGAAGTACAGACTTGATTCATTGGGCCATGCATGGACATAATGGACATAATTCTAATAGGCAGGACAGGTAATAAGGAGCACAAGTTATATGCTAAAATGTGTTGTGACAAGACAGACACAGGAAAGGACATGATAACAGGTGTAGGGACCAACAAGGTGAGACAAGGGGTATCAGGATAGGGTCAAGTAGGTATGAATGTAGTAATGGGGCAGGCATAGAGAATTGTATGTGAATGTGAATTACAATAAATCACTAAGGAAAGGAATATGTGAGTGTGTGCCTAATGTAAACTAATATTGTACTGGCAAAATTATAGATGGAAAGGGAGAAGGGGAGGGGGGAGAGAGGAGGCTGTAATTGACTACAAGGGTATGAGTTATGAGTGATCATAGGGATAGTGTTACATAAGTGGAAATACCTATGGAGGACCGGATGTGTAAGCGCATACCTTATACAAACCTATAGAGTGCTGATGGGTGAGAGTGTGATGTTAGATATAAGACATCCTATAGTGAATAGTGAGCCGTAATCAAGTGCAACAGGGATATTTCACGTGACTATGGGAACCTGGAAGGTAAAGAAAGGGGAGAAAAAACTGTTAGACAAGGTAATCAGACATAATGTAACCAGTTGATCAGACATGATCACCTGGTTTGAGACCCCCTGCCTTACACTATATAGATATCATGTTCATTCCCCATATATCTTGCTCAGGAGAGCATCTCCCTCCCCCGGCACCAAGAGCAGCTCATACTGAATTGTTACATTGACTAGTAACACTGCACACAGAAATGCACCTTAATATTCCACTGTTAACCCTTTCCTCCCAGCAGTAACACACAACTCCTCACCTTGATATCATGGTGATTTATGGTCAGAATGACTTCAATGCGATCAGTGATTTCTATTCTAGCTCTGCTCACATAGATTTTATATCCACACTCAACTATAGGCCGTTCTTCATATTTTGGGGGATTTTAGTCAGATATACTAGTTTGTGCCTGTATAGTATTGGTGTAGATGGGAGTGTAGGGCATGGGTTACATGGCACTGTGGTGGAATACTGATGGGAGGTATTGGTGCTGTGTTTGATGCTTCTACTGGGTATTTTCCTACAAATACTGGAACAGCTCACTGCTTAGAATGATCCTTCCCAGCTCTATAATATATTATATATACCCCACAATGCAGGCTCACACACACATTTGTCTCAAGTGTGTTGTAGGGACACAGATACAGTCTTGGTCATGTGACTAAAGGCTACTTTACACACTGCGATATCGGTCCCGATATCGCTAGTGTGGGTACCCGCCCCCATCTGTTGCGCGACACGGGCAAATCGCTGCCCATGCCGCACAACACCGACCAGACCCGTCACACATACTTACCTGCCCGGCGACGTCGCTGTGTCCGGCGAACCGCCTCCTTTCTAAGGGGGCGGTCCGTGCGGCGTCACAGCGACGTCACTGAGCGACCGCCCAATAGCAGCGGAGGGGCGGAGATGAGTGGCCGGAACATCCCGCCCACCTCCTTCCTTCCTCATAGCGGCTGGGAGGCAGGTAAGGAGAGGTTCCTCGTTTCTGCGGTGTCACACGGAGCGATGTGTGCTACCGCAGGAGCGACGAACTACATCGTTACTGCTGCAGTAACGATAATCGAGAATGGAGACCCATGTCACCGATGAGCGATTTTGCACGTTTTTGCAACGATGCAAAATCGCTCATCGGTATCACACGCAGCAACATCGCTAATGCGGCCGGATGTGCGTCACAAATTCCGTGACCCCAACGACTCCGCATTAGCGATGTCGCAGCGTGTAAAGCCCCCTTTAGTGGGAGTGGTGTACAGGGTCTTAGCAGTAAAGAGTATTCCATATTTCTGCCAGATACCCACAGAGATATTGAAATCTGAAAAAAGAGACTTCTGCTCATTGAAGGTAAGAACTGCTCACATATCATATCAAAGAACACAGGAACATGGGTGTGTGAGAAACCTCAATGTTTATACTTTGTTCTTTATAATGGTGTGAACATGTATATGTCTCAGTACCTTATGAACTTGAGAATTCTAGTGAGTAGATGATGAAAGCCTATTCCAGAACTGGAATCGGTAAATAATTGTAGGTGGAATCTAAATGAAAAGATGGTACAAGTGTTATCATGACACTTGGGCTATAACACAATGGACCGTGTGACAAAGAAGAAAGGAGAGAAAGAAGAGGAAGAAAATGGAACTACCTGTAACATTACGTGATAGTCACTGGTAAGTATCACTTGACAATTCAGGTGAAAAAGGATTCCTTTATTAAAGGGTTCTCAGTCGCCTCAGGATCATGAAATACTAGGGTAAATGATATGAGAATGGGTAAGAAGCACCACTAAAGGAAATATGAGATGCAGGACATATATCTATAAACCCCTGAACTACATGATAGAAATAAAAAGAAGAAAAAAGAAAAAAAGGAAGAAAGAAGAACACATAGAATGCGGAAAGAGAATGGGTACAACTACCTGAGTTACTGCAGGGAGGCCCCTGGTAGGTATTGTGAGGGTTAGTGGAATTCCTTCACTGAAGGGTTCTCAGTTGCCTCAGGTTCGTGAAAAATGCTATAGACAAATAATGCCCGGAGAAAAGGGGTTCATATACAGCGAATAATGGTAATACAAGGTACATGTGTCCCATGTAATAGTATAAATATATATATATTGTACTAAGCTCTACACCAGAAATAGAAAGTAGTCCCTCTGCCTTCTGTCTAGGTGCCCTGAGTTATGTCCTGTAAACTGTCACAGTGACCTAGACACACATGTGTAGTAGGGGAATATCCCTGCTGAGATGCCAGTGCTAGAGCACTCGTTTGCTGTGGAGTTGAACGCTATGTGAGCAGTTCTTACCTTCAATGAGCAGAAGTCTCTTTTTTCAGATTTCAATATCTCTGTGGGTATCTGGCAGAAATATGGAATACTCTTTACTGCTAAGACCCTGTACACCACTCCCACTAAAGGGGGCTTTACACGCTGCGACATCGCTAATGCGGAGTCGTTGGGGTCACGGAATTTGTGACGCACATCCGGCCGCATTAGCGATGTTGCTGCGTGTGATACCGATGAGCGATTTTGCATCGTTGCAAAAACGTGCAAAATCGCTCATCGGTGACATGGGTCTCCATTCTCGATTATCGTTACTGCAGCAGTAACGATGTAGTTCGTCGCTCCTGCGGTAGCACACATCGCTCCGTGTGACACCGCAGAAACGAGGAACCTCTCCTTACCTGCCTCCCAGCCGCTATGAGGAAGGAAGGAGGTGGGCGGGATGTTCCGGCCACTCATCTCCGCCCCTCCGCTGCTATTGGGCGGTCGCTCAGTGACGTCGCTGTGACGCCGCACGGACCGCCCCCTTAGAAAGGAGGCGGTTCGCCGGACACAGCGACGTCGCCGGGCAGGTAAGTATGTGTGACGGGTCTGGTCGGTGTTGTGCGGCATGGGCAGCGATTTGCCCGTGTCGCGCAACAGATGGGGGCGGGTACCCACACTAGCGATATCGGGACCGATATCGCAGTGTGTAAAGTAGCCTTTAGTCACATGACCAAGACTGTATCTGTGTCCCTACAACACACTTGAGACAAATGTGTGTGTGAGCCTGCATTGTGGGGTATATATAATATATTATAGAGCTGGGAAGGATCATTCTAAGCAGTGAGCTGTTCCAGTATTTGTAGGAAAATACCCAGTAGAAGCATCAAACACAGCACCAATACCTCCCATCAGTATTCCACCACAGTGCCATGTAACCCATGCCCTACACTCCCATCTACACCAATACTATACAGGCACAAACTAGTATATCTGACTAAAATCCCCCAAAATATGAAGAACGGCCTATAGTTGAGTGTGGATATAAAATCTATGTGAGCAGAGCTAGAATAGAAATCACTGATCGCATTGAAGTCATTCTGACCATAAATCACCATGATATCAAGGTGAGGAGTTGTGTGTTACTGCTGGGAGGAAAGGGTTAACAGTGGAATATTAAGGTGCATTTCTGTGTGCAGTGTTACTAGTCAATGTAACAATTCAGTATGAGCTGCTCTTGGTGCCGGGGGAGGGAGATGCTCTCCTGAGCAAGATAGATGGGGAATGAACATGATATCTATATAGTGTAAGGCAGGGGGTCTCAAACCAGGTGATCATGTCTGATCAACTGGTTACATTATGTCTGATTACCTTGTCTAACAGTTTTTTCTCCCCTTTCTTTACCTTCCAGGTTCCCATAGTCACGTGAAATATCCCTGTTGCACTTGATTACGGCTCACTATTCACTATAGGATGTCTTATATCTAACATCACACTCTCACCCATCAGCACTCTATAGGTTTGTATAAGGTATGCGCTTACACATCCGGTCCTCCATAGGTATTTCCACTTATGTAACACTATCCCTATGATCACTCATAACTCATACCCTTGTAGTCAATTACAGCCTCCTCTCTCCCCCCTCCCCTTCTCCCTTTCCATCTATAATTTTGCCAGTACAATATTAGTTTACATTAGGCACACACTCACATATTCCTTTCCTTAGTGATTTATTGTAATTCACATTCACATACAATTCTCTATGCCTGCCCCATTACTACATTCATACCTACTTGACCCTATCCTGATACCCCTTGTCTCACCTTGTTGGTCCCTACACCTGTTATCATGTCCTTTCCTGTGTCTGTCTTGTCACACAACACATTTTAGCATATAACTTGTGCTCCTTATTACCTGTCCTGCCTATTAGAATTATGTCCATTATGTCCATGCATGGCCCAATGAATCAAGTCTGTACTTCATATTCATGGTTTAAGCCTTTGGGTTCCAATGTGCCCAGAGTATATATCCAGAAAGATTCCCTTTCTTTGAGCTTCCTAATTCTATTGCCTCCTCTGCGTATGGCTTGGACATGTTCGATGACTTGGAATCTTAATTGGATCACTGTGTGATTATGCGTCACAAAATGGTGTGGGACTGGTAATAGAATCTGCTTACAATGTATTGTTGACTTGTGTTTAGCTCAAAGAAAGAGAATCTTTCTGGATATGTACTCTGGGCACATTAGAACCCAAGGGCTTAAACCGTGAATATGAAGTAAAGACTTGATTCATTGGGCCGTGCACCATGTCACCAAGTGTCCAATTGCATTGTCCAATGGCTCACAATGGTTATGCGTTTTCATTGGATGGATAATCGAAGCCATGTTTTTTTCCTTTCTGTTGGGTTTGTTGTGTGAGTAGCCTATAGGATTAAGTTGGTTACCGCAGGCAGTGGATTTAACTTCCTGTCTTTGGTCCAGTGGTAGATGGATTGTCTGGTCTATGAGCTGTTATTGGTTTGAATGCAGGTGAATGCCCATGGGCTGCTTATGACTGTGTAAAATAGTATTGATTCATGATGGATTTCAGACTACATGTAGATATCTTCAGTCTTTCTATCCACATCATTTAAATGAACATTATCCATGCAGCTTGAAATTCATCCAATAAGAGAAGCAACCTTGTACAACCAATCTGATAAGGGCACAGTATATCCTAAGGGAAGGTTATGGCTATAAAAGGGGACTTCTTGGAGTCACCAGGTTGTTGATGGATGTTGCATGATCTAGTCTAAGCTCTTAGGAGCTGGCTAGGGGATCAGAACCAGGATGCCTTGTGGACTCGGTCTAGGGACTTTGGCTTCAACTAGAGGATCACTTGGCTACATGGCTTCAATCTAGGGGCTCCAATTCCGATTGGAGATCATAACCGCAATCTAGGGATTTCGACTCCGGCTGCCAGGATTATACCATATCATCATACCAGAGACTACTTAAGGAAGAAACCCAGGTTGGACAATTTTGTCACCTGGCTACAGACTTTGCAGACCTCAGCCAGCTTCCTAAATCTGGCGCTATTCTATTGTCGGTGGGTGCCCGACAAATTACACAGCTATGTAAAATTTTGGTTTATGAAACTTCAAATCCAGTGACTGATTATTATGTTTTCTAATGTCCTGATTTAAAAAAAAAAAAAAATATTTTTTTTAACCATCAAATATTGATTTTGTACAATCCATGTGTGAAGTTACATACAAGTGACATGAACAAGAAAAATACTTATTGTAACCAAAAATATTCACAATTTTATATATAAAATACATTTATTTATTGTACAGTCATTCTGCAACTTTATTAGAAATTTATTCTTGCACTTTTTCCTTTTCTCTAGATCCCCCTTTTCTCTTATAGAAGGCCTGTGGATCTTCTCTGTGAAGCATCCGGCAATCATGTTCACGTTTCATTTACTTTGGTATCGTCGTTCCATCTCCTTGATATTCCGATGAAAACCTTCTTGTTCTTCCCACCAGCACCAAGGTTTTCAGACAAGTAGTCCAAATAGGAATGTAAAAAATGTAACTTCAAATTCATTAGACAACCCAAGGCTTTGAAACGTTTCAGCATGTTCTCCACAATGGACTTAAATTTTGATTCTTTGTTGTTACCTAGAAACGTATTTATTGCTTCTTTCAAAGAGTCCCAAGCCCTTTTTTCAACAGTTTTCATTATTGTTTAAAACACGTCATCCTTCATTCATGGGTTTCTGAATATCCGAACCCACAAAAATGCTTTTGTGCTGCCCCTGTGCCAGCAGCCGCCGTTGGTCGGATCCAGACCTTCTAAGAGAGTGGCTCGACCCGGGGGTCTCGCGGACATGTCGAATAAAAGGAGGAATGTAGATGTATGGGCTAGGCCGTATTAAGTTTGTGACGCCACCAACGGTGTGTGGTGAGGTGGGACACCACCGCTGCCATTATGGGATACCCGGGAGAGATGTAGTGGCAGCTGGATGTTAACCCCTCCGTGTGTAGGGATGATTGCCCCGGGGCCCAGTGTCTTTGTGCAGGGTATGGTGATGGCAAGGGCCGGCGCGCCTGAGCAAGCAGGGGGATGTTTGGTTACTCACAGTAAATGAATCACACGAGTCTTTCGGTAAACCAAAGGTGCTGGTGGCCTGCCGCCCCGGCCGGTTGCATTCAGGTCCCCCACCCAGGCTGGTGGTCGCTGTCCTTTACTCTGCACTTGTTTTTGTGTATGGTGGACTGCCTGGTCTGGAACTCAGGAGTCCGCTCCCGGCTGGATATGGCCGAAGGAGCCGTGCCCGCAGGCGCTGGCCCGTGGGATCTAAGGACCCTGGCGGTGGCCTTATCCCTATCAGTGGGCTGTTGTCTTCTTTGAGGGACTTTAGGTGGGATAGGACCTATAATCCTGCCCTCAATCATTTAATTAGCTAGGCCGCTGGTTTCGGTCCTGGCTTCAGGGTCCTAGGTGACTAGGGTTTCAGGTCGGCTGTGTGTTTCCTAAGTGAGGAAAGGTGTTGTGCGGGGGCCTATCTGTAACTACCTGGTTTTGCCAGGGCATCACACCTTCCTTCAGACTTGATTCTGACAGTCCCTGAAACTTGGTACACAGGTACTTAAACATCTCTCCTTCTTTCAGTAGCGCTTTCACAAACAGCTTCATCAGTCCAAGCTTACAGTGGAGTGGTGGCAAGAGAACTTTAGGTGGGATCAACTAAGCTTTATGCAACAATGTTCTTGAGTCCCGGTTACAAAGATGTTCTTGTTGGCCAATTTTTTTTGCTCCAGTGAAGAGTCCTAACCTGGCTTTCCAATTCACACAAAAAGCATGTGTTCTGCCTTCTTTTACGTAATGCTGTGAATCTCTAGCATACAGCTAAACCCTAGTTCACATTTCAAATAAACAGACTGTGGAGTTCAATAGCCTTGATTTATTAGCTGGTAACGTGAACTTGATTGCAGTATACATGGAATATACAGTGAATATAGGAATATCCAAGATGCAGTTGAAGACAGAATACGGTATATCCAAGATACTGTTTTATACGGGTAAAAACTATAACAAGAAAATGATTACAGTCAGTACAGTGTTAATACAGAGTTAACATAGCATAACAGTACATGAGATGCAGTTCTTACGAGAATGTAGGTGAAAGGTCACTGCATCTGCAATACATAGAAATCTTATCTAGACAAACAAGACAGGGATGACACTAAAGGTGTAGAAGTACAATGTACAATGCATTTACTACACTCTTCCATCTAGGATTCTATCACTAACACATGTAATTTGCTTTGCTCACCGGATTACACTAGGCAGGGGTGAATGTACAGAGAGGTAAGTCGGCATGTCCTTTCCTGACAAATCCAAAGAGAAAATGGCTGCAGGCTTCTTCTCAGCTCAGGGAGGCATTCCTTACCCAGAATACATTTAGCTTAAAGGGAAACTCAGCAATTCAAAAGAATAACAATGACCTCTAGGGGTTGTAACAGAAATTTCAATGAATGACTATTAGCAGGCTGCCATGAGGCAGAACAGCATGGGTATTTAATATATCCTCCTTGCTGCCCAAGAAGCAATGAGAACATTTTTAGACCACCACATATTGACCATCCATGCTCCTTGTAGTTAAGTTTCTTGAGAATAAAGTCTAAATTCTCACAGCTTTCTTCCAAGTGCATAGCATGTGTGACGCCCTGGACTAGCCAGGTAGTCACAAACACAAAATCACACACACCCCCTCCCCTGGATAGTCTACATCAGTCACACAAAATCCTTGTTGCCTCCTCCAGGGTCTGATGTCCACACCAGGTGGGGCGGAGCCAGGCGGTTGGCCCCACCCACCGAGGAGTTCACAGGCCTGGAGGCGGGAAAAAGCAGTTAGTTTAGTTTTGTAGTGGAAAGTGAGAGGACAGAAACTGTTAGTGTCTGGGTAGGAGCCCAGGCACTGTCAGCAAGGTCGGCAGACGGTGGTGGCCGTCTGCAGGAGGTGGTACAAGTCAGCTGAACCGTAGGACCGGGGACGGGCGGTGACCCGAGGGGAACTGAACCGGTGAGCGGATCTGTACCAAGCACAAAGGCAGGGCCATTGGACCCTGACCAGGTTAGGAGCCGCCGACAATGGTCAAATCCGAGAGTGACCGGAATCCCAGGGGTTCCCTAACACCCAAGACCCGACAGAAGGCAACCGTCCACACCGTGAGGATAAAAAGCCACCGCCATAGGCTAGAGATCCAAGGGCCAGCGCCTGCGGGCAAACGGGCTCCCTCGGTACGTACACCCCAGCCACCCAGCCTCCCCGTACCGCCACCGGGCCCCGGGATCACCAACCCCTACCCACGGAGGGGGAACCAACATCCTAGCTGCTCCCTGCCATCGCTCCCGGGATCCCCGTCACCAGCAGTGGTGGTGCCCATTATCACCACGACCTGTGGGTGACGTCACTAACTATCTCCCCAAACAAACCACCCCCTTTTCACTCGTGGGCGAGGAGCGCTGCTCGAGTCCCCGGATCTGGCCCTCCGCTCGAGCCACCGAGCAGCAGCAGCAGCAGAAGTCCCCGAACCCGAGCGTAGCGTGCGTGGCCCCTCTGCCCGCGACACATGCCCTACACACACTGAAGAATACTTACTGCCATTGAGCAGTAGCACAGCTTTCAGACTTTTTGGATGAAACAATGACGTGTCTCCACTCGCTCACATTGTACTTAATGTTACATTTTCCATCAGCACAGGAACATCGCTTGAATACACTAGAGCACCATCTTCAGAAAAGTATGGAGGGAATCTTTTCAGAATTCTAACCTTTTGGAAACCTATTGTCACGCTCTCCGGGTCCCCTGCTCTGCCCCCCGACTCACCTGCCACGCTCCCCGGCTTCCCTGCTTCGCTCCCCGGCTCCTCTGGCAGACATCCCCCGCTCCACGGTCTCCAGCCTCCACCACCTGCGGTCCCCAGGCGGCCCGGTCCCCGCTCCCGGCGCCCGTCGGCAGCCCTGCTCCAGGCCGGCTCCCCTGCTTCCTATACACCGCTCCCTGCCCTGGCTTCTGGCACCCGGACCTCGCGCATGCGCATTAGGGCGCGCGCGCGGTCATTGACCCTCTCTTAAAGGGCCAGCGTCCACTGACAGGAAATTGAACACACAGGTACAGGGTATAAAGGGGTTTAATGTCCAAGTGGGCGGGGCCTGTTCTTCGTGTTTCCTAAGCTAGGAGTCAGGTCTCCTTGTGTCTCTGTGATATACTTACCTATCTCTCTTCTAGAGCCGCTCCTGCCTCGCCATCCGGTCCTGCCGATTCCCGAACCCCGAACGCTGACTATCTGCCATCCCGTCAGTCCGTACCATCTCTGATCCCTGTGGTGACCCGTCCTCTCGCTCCATCGGTTCCGGACTCTGCCTGACATCTCGGCCTCCGAACCTGAGCTCCGTCACCCGGACTACCATCAGTGACTCCGTGGTCCCAGGGACTTCTCCATTCCACTCTTTTGCACGGACTGTCCTGCTACCCGTAGTGCTCCGGCTACCGGACCCCTTGCCTTCATTAAGGTGTTCGGCCCAGTGGATCCACCTCCTGGGTCTGCCCGTCCACCTGGCCCTAACACCTATAGAATCAGTGTTTGTGAAAAAACTGTACGTGATGATATTTTTTCAATATTTTTACTGAGTCCAATGATCGAAAGTATGAAAAAAATCACATCTTTCAAAAATTTTTACCCTTGGAAACCTGTGTTATTATTACTATGCACGAGCCCTAAATTGTCTGAAAAACAACAAATATGCTGGTTGGATAGACCTTGACCCCACAATTCAACGGCCACAATTAAGGAGAAAAGTGCTAAGAGAGTTAAATTTGCCCCTGAAATAACCCATGATACGGGCCAAGGAGGGACACACCATTTTGATCCGAAAATAGCCCAACACCATGAGAGACGGGCAAATCCGTGAAAAGACAAAGTTCCAAGCTACAACTGACGCAGGATCTACAGCACATACGCCCATTGTAATTGTTCATGATTTCCGGCCACTACGCATTTCAGCCTTCAGGGACCTGGTAATTCGAATGCTATGTCCAGGAGTAGAGATGAGCGAACCGGTCCCGGTTCGGCTCGAGGTCGGTTCGCCGAACGGAGCTCCCGTTCGAGTTCGGCTCGTCGAACGTTCGACGAACCGAACTCGAGCCAATAGGAAACAATGGCAGGCAATCACAAACACAGTAAAACACCTAGAAAACACCCTCAAAGGTGTCCAAAAGGTGACAAACAACTCACAACACAACACAAACACATGGGAAAGTGACAAGGACATATACTCATGCGAAAACAAAACAGCTGGACAAGGAAAAAGAGGAGGACACACAGATATAGGCATGGCACGCCATTCTAAAATCATGTAAAACACCGCAAGGTGACTCCAAGCGGAGTCTCCCTTTTTTCCAAAAATTGGGCCCCACACACACCCACCCCTTCAGTGGCAGCAGTTGTGCCCCAGTTGTACACTTCACAGCTACATTTGCATCAAGCACATTCAAAAATACGCTATTCTTAACCGTCCCCAGGATGACACCGGGGTAGGTAGCAAAGTCTTTCCTGATCCCAGCTCTGTTCATCTTGGCTTCTTTTAAAAACACAGCAAGCAAGGGTTACTCCAAGCGGAGTCTCCCTTTTTTCCAAAAATTGGGCCACACAGACACCCACCCCATCAGTGGCAGCACTTGGGCCCTAGTTGCAAACAGGATGTTTTGATTTGCATCAAGCATTTTCAAAAATACGCCATAATTAACCGTCCCCAGGATGACACCGGGGTAGGTAGCAAAGTCTTTCCTGATCCCAGCTCTGTTCATCTTGGCTTCTTTTAAAAACACAGCAAGCAAGGGTTACTCCAAGCGGAGTCTCCCTTTTTTCCAAAAATTGGGCCAAACAGACACCCACCCCATCAGTGGCAGGACTTGGGCCCTAGTTGCAAACAGGATGTTTTGATTTGCATCAAGCACATTCAAAAATACGCCATTCTTATCCGTCCCCAGGATGACACCGGGGTAGGTAGATAAAGTCTTTGCTGACCCATGACTTGTTCATCTTGGCTTCTTTTAAAAACACAGCAAGCAAGGGTTACTCCAAGCGGAGTCTCCCTTTTTTCCAAAAATTGGGCCACACAGACACCCACCCCATCAGTGGCAGCACTTGGGCCCTAGTTGCAAACAGGATGTTTTGATTTGCATCAAGCACATTCAAAAATACGCCATAATTAACCGTCCCCAGGATGACACCGGGGTAGGTAGCAAAGTCTTTCCTGATCCCAGCTCTGTTCATCTTGGCTTCTTTTAAAAACACAGCAAGCAAGGGTTACTCCAAGCGGAGTCTCCCTTTTTTCCAAAAATTGGGCCACACAGACACCCACCCCATCAGTGGCAGCACTTGGGCCCTAGTTGCAAACAGGATGTTTTGATTTGCATCAAGCACATTCAAAAATACGCCATAATTAACCGTCCCCAGGATGACACCGGGGTAGGTAGCAAAGTCTTTCCTGATCCCAGCTCTGTTCATCTTGGCTTCTTTTAAAAACACAGCAAGCAAGGGTTACTCCAAGCGGAGTCTCCCTTTTTTCCAAAAATTGGGCCACACAGACACCCACCCCATCAGTGGCAGCACTTGGGCCCTAGTTGCAAACAGGATGTTTTGATTTGCATCAAGCACATTCAAAAATACGCCATTCTTATCCGTCCCCAGGATGACACCGGGGTAGGTAGATAAAGTCTTTGCTGACCCATGACTTGTTCATCTTGGCTTCTTTTAAAAACACAGCAAGCAAGGGTTACTCCAAGCGGAGTCTCCCTTTTTTCCAAAAATTGGGCCACACAGACACCCACCCCATCAGTGGCAGCACTTGGGCCCTAGTTGCAAACAGGATGTTTTGATTTGCATCAAGCACATTCCAAAATTCGCCATAATTAACCGTCCCCAGGATGACACCGGGGTAGGTAGCAAAGTCTTTCCTGATCCCAGCTCTGTTCATCTTGGCTTCTTTTAAAAACACAGCAAGCAAGGGTTACTCCAAGCGGAGTCTCCCTTTTTTCCAAAAATTGGGCCACACAGACACCCACCCCATCAGTGGCAGCACTTGGGCCCTAGTTGCAAACAGGATGTTTTGATTTGCATCAAGCACATTCAAAAATACGCCATAATTAACCGTCCCCAGGATGACACCGGGGTAGGTAGCAAAGTCTTTCCTGATCCCAGCTCTGTTCATCTTGGCTTCTTTTAAAAACACAGCAAGCAAGGGTTACTCCAAGCGGAGTCTCCCTTTTTTCCAAAAATTGGGCCACACAGACACCCACCCCATCAGTGGCAGCACTTGGGCCCTAGTTGCAAACAGGATGTTTTGATTTGCATCAAGCACATTCAAAAATACGCCATAATTAACCGTCCCCAGGATGACACCGGGGTAGGTAGCAAAGTCTTTCCTGATCCCAGCTCTGTTCATCTTGGCTTCTTTTAAAAACACAGCAAGCAAGGGTTACTCCAAGCGGAGTCTCCCTTTTTTCCAAAAATTGGGCCCCACACACACCCACCCCTTCAGTGGCAGCAGTTGTGCCCCAGTTGTACACTTCACAGCTACATTTGCATCAAGCACATTCAAAAATACGCTATTCTTAACCGTCCCCAGGATGACACCGGGGTAGGTAGCAAAGTCTTTCCTGATCCCAGCTCTGTTCATCTTGGCTTCTTTTAAAAACACAGCAAGCAAGGGTTACTCCAAGCGGAGTCTCCCTTTTTTCCAAAAATTGGGCCACACAGACACCCACCCCATCAGTGGCAGCACTTGGGCCCTACTTGCAAACAGGATGTTTTGATTTGCATCAAGCACATTCAAAAATACGCCATAATTAACCGTCCCCAGGATGACACCGGGGTAGGTAGCAAAGTCTTTCCTGATCCCAGCTCTGTTCATCTTGGCTTCTTTTAAAAACACAGCAAGCAAGGGTTACTCCAAGCGGAGTCTCCCTTTTTTCCAAAAATTGGGCCACACAGACACCCACCCCATCAGTGGCAGCACTTGGGCCCTAGTTGCAAACAGGATGTTTTGATTTGCATCAAGCACATTCAAAAATACGCCATAATTAACCGTCCCCAGGATGACACCGGGGTAGGTAGCAAAGTCTTTCCTGATCCCAGCTCTGTTCATCTTGGCTTCTTTTAAAAACACAGCAAGCAAGGGTTACTCCAAGCGGAGTCTCCCTTTTTTCCAAAAATTGGGCCCCACACACACCCACCCCTTCAGTGGCAGCAGTTGTGCCCCAGTTGTACACTTCACAGCTACATTTGCATCAAGCACATTCAAAAATACGCTATTCTTAACCGTCCCCAGGATGACACCGGGGTAGGTAGCAAAGTCTTTCCTGATCCCAGCTCTGTTCATCTTGGCTTCTTTTAAAAACACAGCAAGCAAGGGTTACTCCAAGCGGAGTCTCCCTTTTTTCCAAAAATTGGGCCACACAGACACCCACCCCATCAGTGGCAGCACTTGGGCCCTAGTTGCAAACAGGATGTTTTGATTTGCATCAAGCACATTCAAAAATACGCCATAATTAACCGTCCCCAGGATGACACCGGGGTAGGTAGCAAAGTCTTTCCTGATCCCAGCTCTGTTCATCTTGGCTTCTTTTAAAAACACAGCAAGCAAGGGTTACTCCAAGCGGAGTCTCCCTTTTTTCCAAAAATTGGGCCCCACACACACCCACCCCTTCAGTGGCAGCAGTTGTGCCCCAGTTGTACACTTCACAGCTACATTTGCATCAAGCACATTCAAAAATACGCTATTCTTAACCGTCCCCAGGATGACACCGGGGTAGGTAGCAAAGTCTTTCCTGATCCCAGCTCTGTTCATCTTGGCTTCTTTTAAAAACACAGCAAGCAAGGGTTACTCCAAGCGGAGTCTCCCTTTTTTCCAAAAATTGGGCCACACAGACACCCACCCCATCAGTGGCAGCACTTGGGCCCTAGTTGCAAACAGGATGTTTTGATTTGCATCAAGCACATTCAAAAATACGCCATAATTAACCGTCCCCAGGATGACACCGGGGTAGGTAGCAAAGTCTTTCCTGATCCCAGCTCTGTTCATCTTGGCTTCTTTTAAAAACACAGCAAGCAAGGGTTACTCCAAGCGGAGTCTCCCTTTTTTCCAAAAATTGGGCCCCACACACACCCACCCCTTCAGTGGCAGCAGTTGTGCCCCAGTTGTACACTTCACAGCTACATTTGCATCAAGCACATTCAAAAATACGCTATTCTTAACCGTCCCCAGGATGACACCGGGGTAGGTAGCAAAGTCTTTCCTGATCCCAGCTCTGTTCATCTTGGCTTCTTTTAAAAACACAGCAAGCAAGGGTTACTCCAAGCGGAGTCTCCCTTTTTTCCAAAAATTGGGCCACACAGACACCCACCCCATCAGTGGCAGCACTTGGGCCCTAGTTGCAAACAGGATGTTTTGATTTGCATCAAGCACATTCAAAAATACGCCATAATTAACCGTCCCCAGGATGACACCGGGGTAGGTAGCAAAGTCTTTCCTGATCCCAGCTCTGTTCATCTTGGCTTCTTTTAAAAACACAGCAAGCAAGGGTTACTCCAAGCGGAGTCTCCCTTTTTTCCAAAAATTGGGCCCCACACACACCCACCCCTTCAATGGCAGCAGTTGTGCCCCAGTTGTACACTTCACAGCTACATTTGCATCAAGCACATTCAAAAATACGCTATTCTTAACCGTCCCCAGGATGACACCGGGGTAGGTAGCAAAGTCTTTCCTGATCCCAGCTCTGTTCATCTTGGCTTCTTTTAAAAACACAGCAAGCAAGGGTTACTCCAAGCGGAGTCTCCCTTTTTTCCAAAAATTGGGCCACACAGACACCCACCCCATCAGTGGCAGCACTTGGGCCCTAGTTGCAAACAGGATGTTTTGATTTGCATCAAGCACATTCAAAAATACGCCATAATTAACCGTCCCCAGGATGACACCGGGGTAGGTAGCAAAGTCTTTCCTGATCCCAGCTCTGTTCATCTTGGCTTCTTTTAAAAACACAGCAAGCAAGGGTTACTCCAAGCGGAGTCTCCCTTTTTTCCAAAAATTGGGCCCCACACACACCCACCCCTTCAGTGGCAGCAGTTGTGCCCCAGTTGTACACTTCACAGCTACATTTGCATCAAGCACATTCAAAAATACGCTATTCTTAACCGTCCCCAGGATGACACCGGGGTAGGTAGCAAAGTCTTTCCTGATCCCAGCTCTGTTCATCTTGGCTTCTTTTAAAAACACAGCAAGCAAGGGTTACTCCAAGCGGAGTCTCCCTTTTTTCCAAAAATTGGGCCACACAGACACCCACCCCATCAGTGGCAGCACTTGGGCCCTAGTTGCAAACAGGATGTTTTGATTTGCATCAAGCACATTCAAAAATACGCCATAATTAACCGTCCCCAGGATGACACCGTATTTTTGAATGTGCTTGTGTTTTTAAAAGAAGCCAAGATGAACAGAGCTGGGATCAGGAAAGACTTTGCTACCTACCCCGGTGTCATCCTGGGGACGGTTAATTATGGCGAATTTTGGAATGTGCTTGATGCAAATCAAAACATCCTGTTTGCAACTAGGGCCCAAGTGCTGCCACTGATGGGGTGGGTGTCTGTGTGGCCCAATTTTTGGAAAAAAGGGAGACTCCGCTTGGAGTAACCCTTGCTTGCTGTGTTTTTAAAAGAAGCCAAGATGAACAAGTCATGGGTCAGCAAAGACTTTATCTACCTACCCCGGTGTCATCCTGGGGACGGATAAGAATGGCGTATTTTTGAATGTGCTTGATGCAAATCAAAACATCCTGTTTGCAACTAGGGCCCAAGTGCTGCCACTGATGGGGTGGGTGTCTGTGTGGCCCAATTTTTGGAAAAAAGGGAGACTCCGCTTGGAGTAACCCTTGCTTGCTGTGTTTTTAAAAGAAGCCAAGATGAACAGAGCTGGGATCAGGAAAGACTTTGCTACCTACCCCGGTGTCATCCTGGGGACGGTTAATTATGGCGTATTTTTGAATGTGCTTGATGCAAATCAAAACATCCTGTTTGCAACTAGGGCCCAAGTGCTGCCACTGATGGGGTGGGTGTCTGTGTGGCCCAATTTTTGGAAAAAAGGGAGACTCCGCTTGGAGTAACCCTTGCTTGCTGTGTTTTTAAAAGAAGCCAAGATGAACAGAGCTGGGATCAGGAAAGACTTTGCTACCTACCCCGGTGTCATCCTGGGGACGGTTAATTATGGCGTATTTTTGAATGTGCTTGATGCAAATCAAAACATCCTGTTTGCAACTAGGGCCCAAGTGCTGCCACTGATGGGGTGGGTGTCTGTGTGGCCCAATTTTTGGAAAAAAGGGAGACTCCGCTTGGAGTAACCCTTGCTTGCTGTGTTTTTAAAAGAAGCCAAGATGAACAAGTCATGGGTCAGCAAAGACTTTATCTACCTACCCCGGTGTCATCCTGGGGACGGATAAGAATGGCGTATTTTTGAATGTGCTTGATGCAAATCAAAACATCCTGTTTGCAACTAGGGCCCAAGTCCTGCCACTGATGGGGTGGGTGTCTGTTTGGCCCAATTTTTGGAAAAAAGGGAGACTCCGCTTGGAGTAACCCTTGCTTGCTGTGTTTTTAAAAGAAGCCAAGATGAACAGAGCTGGGATCAGGAAAGACTTTGCTACCTACCCCGGTGTCATCCTGGGGACGGTTAATTATGGCGTATTTTTGAAAATGCTTGATGCAAATCAAAACATCCTGTTTGCAACTAGGGCCCAAGTGCTGCCACTGATGGGGTGGGTGTCTGTGTGGCCCAATTTTTGGAAAAAAGGGAGACTCCGCTTGGAGTAACCCTTGCTTGCTGTGTTTTTAAAAGAAGCCAAGATGAACAGAGCTGGGATCAGGAAAGACTTTGCTACCTACCCCGGTGTCATCCTGGGGACGGTTAAGAATAGCGTATTTTTGAATGTGCTTGATGCAAATGTAGCTGTGAAGTGTACAACTGGGGCACAACTGCTGCCACTGAAGGGGTGGGTGTGTGTGGGGCCCAATTTTTGGAAAAAAGGGAGACTCCGCTTGGAGTCACCTTGCGGTGTTTTACATGATTTTAGAATGGCGTGCCATGCCTATATCTGTGTGTCCTCCTCTTTTTCCTTGTCCAGCTGTTTTGTTTTCGCATGAGTATATGTCCTTGTCACTTTCCCATGTGTTTGTGTTGTGTTGTGAGTTGTTTGTCACCTTTTGGACACCTTTGAGGGTGTTTTCTAGGTGTTTTACTGTGTTTGTGATTGCCTGCCATTGTTTCCTATTGGCTCGAGTTCGGTTCGTCGAACGTTCGACGAGCCGAACTCGAACGGGAGCTCCGTTCGGCGAACCGACCTCGAGCCGAACCGGGACCGGTTCGCTCATCTCTACTCCTGGACATAGCATTCGAATTACCAGGTCCCTGAAGGCTGAAATGCGTAGTGGCCGGAAATCATGAACAATTACAATGGGCGTATGTGCTGTAGATCCTGCGTCAGTTGTAGCTTGGAACTTTGTCTTTTCACGGATTTGCCCGTCTCTCATGGTGTTGGGCTATTTTCGGATCAAAATGGTGTGTCCCTCCTTGGCCCGTATCATGGGTTATTTCAGGGGCAAATTTAACTCTCTTAGCACTTTTCTCCTTAATTGTGGCCGTTGAATTGTGGGGTCAAGGTCTATCCAACCAGCATATTTGTTGTTTTTCAGACAATTTAGGGCTCGTGCATAGTAATAATAACACAGGTTTCCAAGGGTAAAAATTTTTGAAAGATGTGATTTTTTTCATACTTTCGATCATTGGACTCAGTAAAAATATTGAAAAAATATCATCACGTACAGTTTTTTCACAAACACTGATTCTATAGGTGTTAGGGCCAGGTGGACGGGCAGACCCAGGAGGTGGATCCACTGGGCCGAACACCTTAATGAAGGCAAGGGGTCCGGTAGCCGGAGCACTACGGGTAGCAGGACAGTCCGTGCAAAAGAGTGGAATGGAGAAGTCCCTGGGACCACGGAGTCACTGATGGTAGTCCGGGTGACAGAGCTCAGGTTCGGAGGCCGAGATGTCAGGCAGAGTCCGGAACCGATGGAGCGAGAGGACGGGTCACCACAGGGATCAGAGATGGTACGGACTGACGGGATGGCAGATAGTCAGCGTTCGGGGTTCGGGAATCGGCAGGACCGGATGGCGAGGCAGGAGCGGCTCTAGAAGAGAGATAGGTAAGTATATCACAGAGACACAAGGAGACCTGACTCCTAGCTTAGGAAACACGAAGAACAGGCCCCGCCCACTTGGACATTAAACCCCTTTATACCCTGTACCTGTGTGTTCAATTTCCTGTCAGTGGACGCTGGCCCTTTAAGAGAGGGTCAATGACCGCGCGCGCGCCCTAATGCGCATGCGCGAGGTCCGGGTGCCAGAAGCCAGGGCAGGGAGCGGTGTATAGGAAGCAGGGGAGCCGGCCTGGAGCAGGGCTGCCGACGGGCGCCGGGAGCGGGGACCGGGCCGCCTGGGGACCGCAGGTGGTGGAGGCTGGAGACCGTGGAGCGGGGGATGTCTGCCAGAGGAGCCGGGGAGCGAAGCAGGGAAGCCGGGGAGCGTGGCAGGTGAGTCGGGGGGCAGAGCAGGGGACCCGGAGAGCGTGACAATAGGTTTCCAAAAGGTTAGAATTCTGAAAAGATTCCCTCCATACTTTTCTGAAGATGGTGCTCTAGTGTATTCAAGCGATGTTCCTGTGCTGATGGAAAATGTAACATTAAGTACAATGTGAGCGAGTGGAGACACGTCATTGTTTCATCCAAAAAGTCTGAAAGCTGTGCTACTGCTCAATGGCAGTAAGTATTCTTCAGTGTGTGTAGGGCATGTGTCGCGGGCAGAGGGGCCACGCACGCTACGCTCGGGTTCGGGGACTTCTGCTGCTGCTGCTGCTCGGTGGCTCGAGCGGAGGGCCAGATCCGGGGACTCGAGCAGCGCTCCTCGCCCACGAGTGAAAAGGGGGTGGTTTGTTTGGGGAGATAGTTAGTGACGTCACCCACAGGTCGTGGTGATAATGGGCACCACCACTGCTGGTGACGGGGATCCCGGGAGCGATGGCAGGGAGCAGCTAGGATGTTGGTTCCCCCTCCGTGGGTAGGGGTTGGTGATCCCGGGGCCCGGTGGCGGTACGGGGAGGCTGGGTGGCTGGGGTGTACGTACCGAGGGAGCCCGTTTGCCCGCAGGCGCTGGCCCTTGGATCTCTAGCCTATGGCGGTGGCTTTTTATCCTCACGGTGTGGACGGTTGCCTTCTGTCGGGTCTTGGGTGTTAGGGAACCCCTGGGATTCCGGTCACTCTCGGATTTGACCATTGTCGGCGGCTCCTAGCCTGGTCAGGGTCCAATGGCCCTGCCTTTGTGCTTGGTACAGATCCGCTCACCGGTTCAGTTCCCCTCGGGTCACCGCCCGTCCCCGGTCCTACGGTTCAGCTGACTTGTACCACCTCCTGCAGACGGCCACCACCGTCTGCCGACCTTGCTGACAGTGCCTGGGCTCCTACCCAGACACTAACAGTTTCTGTCCTCTCACTTTCCACTACAAAACTAAACTAACTGCTTTTTCCCGCCTCCAGGCCTGTGAACTCCTCGGTGGGTGGGGCCAACCGCCTGGCTCCGCCCCACCTGGTGTGGACATCAGACCCTGGAGGAGGCAACAAGGATTTTGTGTGACTGATGTAGACTATCCAGGGGAGGGGGTGTGTGTGATTTTGTGTTTGTGACTACCTGGCTAGTCCAGGGCGTCACACATGCTATGCACTTGGAAGAAAGCTGTGAGAATTTAGACTTTATTCTCAAGAAACTTAACTACAAGGAGCATGGATGGTCAATATGTGGTGGTCTAAAAATGTTCTCATTGCTTCTTGGGCAGCAAGGAGGATATATTAAATACCCATGCTGTTCTGCCTCATGGCAGCCTGCTAATAGTCATTCATTGAAATTTCTGTTACAACCCCTAGAGGTCATTGTTATTCTTTTGAATTGCTGAGTTTCCCTTTAAGCTAAATGTATTCTGGGTAAGGAATGCCTCCCTGAGCTGAGAAGAAGCCTGCAGCCATTTTCTCTTTGGATTTGTCAGGAAAGGACATGCCGACTTACCTCTCTGTACATTCACCCCTGCCTAGTGTAATCCGGTGAGCAAAGCAAATTACATGTGTTAGTGATAGAATCCTAGATGGAAGAGTGTAGTAAATGCATTGTACATTGTACTTCTACACCTTTAGTGTCATCCCTGTCTTGTTTGTCTAGATAAGATTTCTATGTATTGCAGATGCAGTGACCTTTCACCTACATTCTCGTAAGAACTGCATCTCATGTACTGTTATGCTATGTTAACTCTGTATTAACACTGTACTGACTGTAATCATTTTCTTGTTATAGTTTTTACCCGTATAAAACAGTATCTTGGATATACCGTATTCTGTCTTCAACTGCATCTTGGATATTCCTATATTCACTGTATATTCCATGTATACTGCAATCAAGTTCACGTTACCAGCTAATAAATCAAGGCTATTGAACTCCACAGTCTGTTTATTTGAAATGTGAACTAGGGTTTAGCTGTATGCTAGAGATTCACAGCATTACGTAAAAGAAGGCAGAACACATGCTTTTTGTGTGAATTGGAAAGCCAGGTTAGGACTCTTCACTGGAGCAAAAAAAATTGGCCAACAAGAACATCTTTGTAACCGGGACTCAAGAACATTGTTGCATAAAGCTTAGTTGATCCCACCTAAAGTTCTCTTGCCACCACTCCACTGTAAGCTTGGACTGATGAAGCTGTTTGTGAAAGCGCTACTGAAAGAAGGAGAGATGTTTAAGTACCTGTGTACCAAGTTTCAGGGACTGTCAGAATCAAGTCTGAAGGAAGGTGTGATGCCCTGGCAAAACCAGGTAGTTACAGATAGGCCCCCGCACAACACCTTTCCTCACTTAGGAAACACACAGCCGACCTGAAACCCTAGTCACCTAGGACCCTGAAGCCAGGACCGAAACCAGCGGCCTAGCTAATTAAATGATTGAGGGCAGGATTATAGGTCCTATCCCACCTAAAGTCCCTCAAAGAAGACAACAGCCCACTGATAGGGATAAGGCCACCGCCAGGGTCCTTAGATCCCACGGGCCAGCGCCTGCGGGCACGGCTCCTTCGGCCATATCCAGCCGGGAGCGGACTCCTGAGTTCCAGACCAGGCAGTCCACCATACACAAAAACAAGTGCAGAGTAAAGGACAGCGACCACCAGCCTGGGTGGGGGACCTGAATGCAACCGGCCGGGGCGGCAGGCCACCAGCACCTTTGGTTTACCGAAAGACTCGTGTGATTCATTTACTGTGAGTAACCAAACATCCCCCTGCTTGCTCAGGCGCGCCGGCCCTTGCCATCACCATACCCTGCACAAAGACACTGGGCCCCGGGGCAATCATCCCTACACACGGAGGGGTTAACATCCAGCTGCCACTACATCTCTCCCGGGTATCCCATAACGGCAGCGGTGGTGTCCCACCTCACCACACACCGTTGGTGGCGTCACAAACTTAATACGGCCTAGCCCATACATCTACATTCCTCCTTTTATTCGACATGTCCGCGAGACCCCCGGGTCGAGCCACTCTCTTAGAAGGTCTGGATCCGACCAACGGCGGCTGCTGGCACAGGGGCAGCACAAAAGCATTTTTGTGGGTTCGGATATTCAGAAACCCATGAATGAAGGATGACGTGTTTTAAACAATAATGAAAACTATGAAAACTAATGAAAACTACCTTCAATGAGCAGAAGTCTCTTTTTTCAGATTTCAATATCTCTGTGGGTATCTGGCAGAAATATGGAATACTCTTTACTGCTAAGACCCTGTACACCAC
Source organism: Anomaloglossus baeobatrachus (assembly GCF_048569485.1). Lineage (NCBI taxonomy): Eukaryota > Metazoa > Chordata > Amphibia > Anura > Aromobatidae > Anomaloglossus > Anomaloglossus baeobatrachus. The sequence continues at coordinate 570,074 of NW_027441905.1, forward strand.
TCCCACTAAAGGGGGCTTTACACGCTGCGACATCGCTAATGCGGAGTCGTTGGGGTCACGGAATTTGTGACGCACATCCGGCCGCATTAGCGATGTTGCTGCGTGTGATACCGATGAGCGATTTTGCATCGTTGCAAAAACGTGCAAAATCGCTCATCGGTGACATGGGTCTCCATTCTCGATTATCGTTACTGCAGCAGTAACGATGTAGTTCGTCGCTCCTGCGGTAGCACACATCGCTCCGTGTGACACCGCAGAAACGAGGAACCTCTCCTTACCTGCCTCCCAGCCGCTATGAGGAAGGAAGGAGGTGGGCGGGATGTTCCGGCCACTCATCTCCGCCCCTCCGCTGCTATTGGGCGGTCGCTCAGTGACGTCGCTGTGACGCCGCACGGACCGCCCCCTTAGAAAGGAGGCGGTTCGCCGGACACAGCGACGTCGCCGGGCAGGTAAGTATGTGTGACGGGTCTGGTCGGTGTTGTGCGGCATGGGCAGCGATTTGCCCGTGTCGCGCAACAGATGGGGGCGGGTACCCACACTAGCGATATCGGGACCGATATCGCAGTGTGTAAAGTAGCCTTTAGTCACATGACCAAGACTGTATCTGTGTCCCTACAACACACTTGAGACAAATGTGTGTGTGAGCCTGCATTGTGGGGTATATATAATATATTATAGAGCTGGGAAGGATCATTCTAAGCAGTGAGCTGTTCCAGTATTTGTAGGAAAATACCCAGTAGAAGCATCAAACACAGCACCAATACCTCCCATCAGTATTCCACCACAGTGCCATGTAACCCATGCCCTACACTCCCATCTACACCAATACTATACAGGCACAAACTAGTATATCTGACTAAAATCCCCCAAAATATGAAGAACGGCCTATAGTTGAGTGTGGATATAAAATCTATGTGAGCAGAGCTAGAATAGAAATCACTGATCGCATTGAAGTCATTCTGACCATAAATCACCATGATATCAAGGTGAGGAGTTGTGTGTTACTGCTGGGAGGAAAGGGTTAACAGTGGAATATTAAGGTGCATTTCTGTGTGCAGTGTTACTAGTCAATGTAACAATTCAGTATGAGCTGCTCTTGGTGCCGGGGGAGGGAGATGCTCTCCTGAGCAAGATAGATGGGGAATGAACATGATATCTATATAGTGTAAGGCAGGGGGTCTCAAACCAGGTGATCATGTCTGATCAACTGGTTACATTATGTCTGATTACCTTGTCTAACAGTTTTTTCTCCCCTTTCTTTACCTTCCAGGTTCCCATAGTCACGTGAAATATCCCTGTTGCACTTGATTACGGCTCACTATTCACTATAGGATGTCTTATATCTAACATCACACTCTCACCCATCAGCACTCTATAGGTTTGTATAAGGTATGCGCTTACACATCCGGTCCTCCATAGGTATTTCCACTTATGTAACACTATCCCTATGATCACTCATAACTCATACCCTTGTAGTCAATTACAGCCTCCTCTCTCCCCCCTCCCCTTCTCCCTTTCCATCTATAATTTTGCCAGTACAATATTAGTTTACATTAGGCACACACTCACATATTCCTTTCCTTAGTGATTTATTGTAATTCACATTCACATACAATTCTCTATGCCTGCCCCATTACTACATTCATACCTACTTGACCCTATCCTGATACCCCTTGTCTCACCTTGTTGGTCCCTACACCTGTTATCATGTCCTTTCCTGTGTCTGTCTTGTCACAACACATTTTAGCATATAACTTGTGCTCCTTATTACCTGTCCTGCCTATTAGAATTATGTCCATTATGTCCATGCATGGCCCAATGAATCAAGTCTGTACTTCATATTCATGGTTTAAGCCTTTGGGTTCCAATGTGCCCAGAGTATATATCCAGAAAGATTCCCTTTCTTTGAGCTTCCTAATTCTATTGCCTCCTCTGCGTATGGCTTGGACATGTTCGATGACTTGGAATCTTAATTGGATCACTGTGTGATTATGCGTCACAAAATGGTGTGGGACTGGTAATAGAATCTGCTTACAATGTATTGTTGACTTGTGTTTAGCTCAAAGAAAGAGAATCTTTCTGGATATGTACTCTGGGCACATTAGAACCCAAGGGCTTAAACCGTGAATATGAAGTAAAGACTTGATTCATTGGGCCGTGCACCATGTCACCAAGTGTCCAATTGCATTGTCCAATGGCTCACAATGGTTATGCGTTTTCATTGGATGGATAATCGAAGCCATGTTTTTTTCCTTTCTGTTGGGTTTGTTGTGTGAGTAGCCTATAGGATTAAGTTGGTTACCGCAGGCAGTGGATTTAACTTCCTGTCTTTGGTCCAGTGGTAGATGGATTGTCTGGTCTATGAGCTGTTATTGGTTTGAATGCAGGTGAATGCCCATGGGCTGCTTATGACTGTGTAAAATAGTATTGATTCATGATGGATTTCAGACTACATGTAGATATCTTCAGTCTTTCTATCCACATCATTTAAATGAACATTATCCATGCAGCTTGAAATTCATCCAATAAGAGAAGCAACCTTGTACAACCAATCTGATAAGGGCACAGTATATCCTAAGGGAAGGTTATGGCTATAAAAGGGGACTTCTTGGAGTCACCAGGTTGTTGATGGATGTTGCATGATCTAGTCTAAGCTCTTAGGAGCTGGCTAGGGGATCAGAACCAGGATGCCTTGTGGACTCGGTCTAGGGACTTTGGCTTCAACTAGAGGATCACTTGGCTACATGGCTTCAATCTAGGGGCTCCAATTCCGATTGGAGATCATAACCGCAATCTAGGGATTTCGACTCCGGCTGCCAGGATTATACCATATCATCATACCAGAGACTACTTAAGGAAGAAACCCAGGTTGGACAATTTTGTCACCTGGCTACAGACTTTGCAGACCTCAGCCAGCTTCCTAAATCTGGCGCTATTCTATTGTCGGTGGGTGCCCGACAAATTACACAGCTATGTAAAATTTTGGTTTATGAAACTTCAAATCCAGTGACTGATTATTATGTTTTCTAATGTCCTGATTTAAAAAAAAAAAAAATATTTTTTTTAACCATCAAATATTGATTTTGTACAATCCATGTGTGAAGTTACATACAAGTGACATGAACAAGAAAAATACTTATTGTAACCAAAAATATTCACAATTTTATATATAAAATACATTTATTTATTGTACAGTCATTCTGCAACTTTATTAGAAATTTATTCTTGCACTTTTTCCTTTTCTCTAGATCCCCCTTTTCTCTTATAGAAGGCCTGTGGATCTTCTCTGTGAAGCATCCGGCAATCATGTTCACGTTTCATTTACTTTGGTATCGTCGTTCCATCTCCTTGATATTCCGATGAAAACCTTCTTGTTCTTCCCACCAGCACCAAGGTTTTCAGACAAGTAGTCCAAATAGGAATGTAAAAAATGTAACTTCAAATTCATTAGACAACCCAAGGCTTTGAAACGTTTCAGCATGTTCTCCACAATGGACTTAAATTTTGATTCTTTGTTGTTACCTAGAAACGTATTTATTGCTTCTTTCAAAGAGTCCCAAGCCCTTTTTTCAACAGTTTTCATTATTGTTTAAAACACGTCATCCTTCATTCATGGGTTTCTGAATATCCGAACCCACAAAAATGCTTTTGTGCTGCCCCTGTGCCAGCAGCCGCCGTTGGTCGGATCCAGACCTTCTAAGAGAGTGGCTCGACCCGGGGGTCTCGCGGACATGTCGAATAAAAGGAGGAATGTAGATGTATGGGCTAGGCCGTATTAAGTTTGTGACGCCACCAACGGTGTGTGGTGAGGTGGGACACCACCGCTGCCGTTATGGGATACCCGGGAGAGATGTAGTGGCAGCTGGATGTTAACCCCTCCGTGTGTAGGGATGATTGCCCCGGGGCCCAGTGTCTTTGTGCAGGGTATGGTGATGGCAAGGGCCGGCGCGCCTGAGCAAGCAGGGGGATGTTTGGTTACTCACAGTAAATGAATCACACGAGTCTTTCGGTAAACCAAAGGTGCTGGTGGCCTGCCGCCCCGGCCGGTTGCATTCAGGTCCCCCACCCAGGCTGGTGGTCGCTGTCCTTTACTCTGCACTTGTTTTTGTGTATGGTGGACTGCCTGGTCTGGAACTCAGGAGTCCGCTCCCGGCTGGATATGGCCGAAGGAGCCGTGCCCGCAGGCGCTGGCCCGTGGGATCTAAGGACCCTGGCGGTGGCCTTATCCCTATCAGTGGGCTGTTGTCTTCTTTGAGGGACTTTAGGTGGGATAGGACCTATAATCCTGCCCTCAATCATTTAATTAGCTAGGCCGCTGGTTTCGGTCCTGGCTTCAGGGTCCTAGGTGACTAGGGTTTCAGGTCGGCTGTGTGTTTCCTAAGTGAGGAAAGGTGTTGTGCGGGGGCCTATCTGTAACTACCTGGTTTTGCCAGGGCATCACACCTTCCTTCAGACTTGATTCTGACAGTCCCTGAAACTTGGTACACAGGTACTTAAACATCTCTCCTTCTTTCAGTAGCGCTTTCACAAACAGCTTCATCAGTCCAAGCTTACAGTGGAGTGGTGGCAAGAGAACTTTAGGTGGGATCAACTAAGCTTTATGCAACAATGTTCTTGAGTCCCGGTTACAAAGATGTTCTTGTTGGCCAATTTTTTTTGCTCCAGTGAAGAGTCCTAACCTGGCTTTCCAATTCACACAAAAAGCATGTGTTCTGCCTTCTTTTACGTAATGCTGTGAATCTCTAGCATACAGCTAAACCCTAGTTCACATTTCAAATAAACAGACTGTGGAGTTCAATAGCCTTGATTTATTAGCTGGTAACGTGAACTTGATTGCAGTATACATGGAATATACAGTGAATATAGGAATATCCATGATGCAGTTGAAGACAGAATACGGTATATCCAAGATACTGTTTTATACGGGTAAAAACTATAACAAGAAAATGATTACAGTCAGTACAGTGTTAATACAGAGTTAACATAGCATAACAGTACATGAGATGCAGTTCTTACGAGAATGTAGGTGAAAGGTCACTGCATCTGCAATACATAGAAATCTTATCTAGACAAACAAGACAGGGATGACACTAAAGGTGTAGAAGTACAATGTACAATGCATTTACTACACTCTTCCATCTAGGATTCTATCACTAACACATGTAATTTGCTTTGCTCACCGGATTACACTAGGCAGGGGTGAATGTACAGAGAGGTAAGTCGGCATGTCCTTTCCTGACAAATCCAAAGAGAAAATGGCTGCAGGCTTCTTCTCAGCTCAGGGAGGCATTCCTTACCCAGAATACATTTAGCTTAAAGGGAAACTCAGCAATTCAAAAGAATAACAATGACCTCTAGGGGTTGTAACAGAAATTTCAATGAATGACTATTAGCAGGCTGCCATGAGGCAGAACAGCATGGGTATTTAATATATCCTCCTTGCTGCCCAAGAAGCAATGAGAACATTTTTAGACCACCACATATTGACCATCCATGCTCCTTGTAGTTAAGTTTCTTGAGAATAAAGTCTAAATTCTCACAGCTTTCTTCCAAGTGCATAGCATGTGTGACGCCCTGGACTAGCCAGGTAGTCACAAACACAAAATCACACACACCCCCTCCCCTGGATAGTCTACATCAGTCACACAAAATCCTTGTTGCCTCCTCCAGGGTCTGATGTCCACACCAGGTGGGGCGGAGCCAGGCGGTTGGCCCCACCCACCGAGGAGTTCACAGGCCTGGAGGCGGGAAAAAGCAGTTAGTTTAGTTTTGTAGTGGAAAGTGAGAGGACAGAAACTGTTAGTGTCTGGGTAGGAGCCCAGGCACTGTCAGCAAGGTCGGCAGACGGTGGTGGCCGTCTGCAGGAGGTGGTACAAGTCAGCTGAACCGTAGGACCGGGGACGGGCGGTGACCCGAGGGGAACTGAACCGGTGAGCGGATCTGTACCAAGCACAAAGGCAGGGCCATTGGACCCTGACCAGGCTAGGAGCCGCCGACAATGGTCAAATCCGAGAGTGACCGGAATCCCAGGGGTTCCCTAACACCCAAGACCCGACAGAAGGCAACCGTCCACACCGTGAGGATAAAAAGCCACCGCCATAGGCTAGAGATCCAAGGGCCAGCGCCTGCGGGCAAACGGGCTCCCTCGGTACGTACACCCCAGCCACCCAGCCTCCCCGTACCGCCACCGGGCCCCGGGATCACCAACCCCTACCCACGGAGGGGGAACCAACATCCTAGCTGCTCCCTGCCATCGCTCCCGGGATCCCCGTCACCAGCAGTGGTGGTGCCCATTATCACCACGACCTGTGGGTGACGTCACTAACTATCTCCCCAAACAAACCACCCCCTTTTCACTCGTGGGCGAGGAGCGCTGCTCGAGTCCCCGGATCTGGCCCTCCGCTCGAGCCACCGAGCAGCAGCAGCAGCAGAAGTCCCCGAACCCGAGCGTAGCGTGCGTGGCCCCTCTGCCCGCGACACATGCCCTACACACACTGAAGAATACTTACTGCCATTGAGCAGTAGCACAGCTTTCAGACTTTTTGGATGAAACAATGACGTGTCTCCACTCGCTCACATTGTACTTAATGTTACATTTTCCATCAGCACAGGAACATCGCTTGAATACACTAGAGCACCATCTTCAGAAAAGTATGGAGGGAATCTTTTCAGAATTCTAACCTTTTGGAAACCTATTGTCACGCTCTCCGGGTCCCCTGCTCTGCCCCCCGACTCACCTGCCACGCTCCCCGGCTTCCCTGCTTCGCTCCCCGGCTCCTCTGGCAGACATCCCCCGCTCCACGGTCTCCAGCCTCCACCACCTGCGGTCCCCAGGCGGCCCGGTCCCCGCTCCCGGCGCCCGTCGGCAGCCCTGCTCCAGGCCGGCTCCCCTGCTTCCTATACACCGCTCCCTGCCCTGGCTTCTGGCACCCGGACCTCGCGCATGCGCATTAGGGCGCGCGCGCGGTCATTGACCCTCTCTTAAAGGGCCAGCGTCCACTGACAGGAAATTGAACACACAGGTACAGGGTATAAAGGGGTTTAATGTCCAAGTGGGCGGGGCCTGTTCTTCGTGTTTCCTAAGCTAGGAGTCAGGTCTCCTTGTGTCTCTGTGATATACTTACCTATCTCTCTTCTAGAGCCGCTCCTGCCTCGCCATCCGGTCCTGCCGATTCCCGAACCCCGAACGCTGACTATCTGCCATCCCGTCAGTCCGTACCATCTCTGATCCCTGTGGTGACCCGTCCTCTCGCTCCATCGGTTCCGGACTCTGCCTGACATCTCGGCCTCCGAACCTGAGCTCCGTCACCCGGACTACCATCAGTGACTCCGTGGTCCCAGGGACTTCTCCATTCCACTCTTTTGCACGGACTGTCCTGCTACCCGTAGTGCTCCGGCTACCGGACCCCTTGCCTTCATTAAGGTGTTCGGCCCAGTGGATCCACCTCCTGGGTCTGCCCGTCCACCTGGCCCTAACACCTATAGAATCAGTGTTTGTGAAAAAACTGTACGTGATGATATTTTTTCAATATTTTTACTGAGTCCAATGATCGAAAGTATGAAAAAAATCACATCTTTCAAAAATTTTTACCCTTGGAAACCTGTGTTATTATTACTATGCACGAGCCCTAAATTGTCTGAAAAACAACAAATATGCTGGTTGGATAGACCTTGACCCCACAATTCAACGGCCACAATTAAGGAGAAAAGTGCTAAGAGAGTTAAATTTGCCCCTGAAATAACCCATGATACGGGCCAAGGAGGGACACACCATTTTGATCCGAAAATAGCCCAACACCATGAGAGACGGGCAAATCCGTGAAAAGACAAAGTTCCAAGCTACAACTGACGCAGGATCTACAGCACATACGCCCATTGTAATTGTTCATGATTTCCGGCCACTACGCATTTCAGCCTTCAGGGACCTGGTAATTCGAATGCTATGTCCAGGAGTAGAGATGAGCGAACCGGTCCCGGTTCGGCTCGAGGTCGGTTCGCCGAACAGAGCTCCCGTTCGAGTTCGGCTCGTCGAACGTTCGACGAACCGAACTCGAGCCAATAGGAAACAATGGCAGGCAATCACAAACACAGTAAAACACCTAGAAAACACCCTCAAAGGTGTCCAAAAGGTGACAAACAACTCACAACACAACACAAACACATGGGAAAGTGACAAGGACATATACTCATGCGAAAACAAAACAGCTGGACAAGGAAAAAGAGGAGGACACACAGATATAGGCATGGCACGCCATTCTAAAATCATGTAAAACACCGCAAGGTGACTCCAAGCGGAGTCTCCCTTTTTTCCAAAAATTGGGCCCCACACACACCCACCCCTTCAGTGGCAGCAGTTGTGCCCCAGTTGTACACTTCACAGCTACATTTGCATCAAGCACATTCAAAAATACGCTATTCTTAACCGTCCCCAGGATGACACCGGGGTAGGTAGCAAAGTCTTTCCTGATCCCAGCTCTGTTCATCTTGGCTTCTTTTAAAAACACAGCAAGCAAGGGTTACTCCAAGCGGAGTCTCCCTTTTTTCCAAAAATTGGGCCACACAGACACCCACCCCATCAGTGGCAGCACTTGGGCCCTAGTTGCAAACAGGATGTTTTGATTTGCATCAAGCATTTTCAAAAATACGCCATAATTAACCGTCCCCAGGATGACACCGGGGTAGGTAGCAAAGTCTTTCCTGATCCCAGCTCTGTTCATCTTGGCTTCTTTTAAAAACACAGCAAGCAAGGGTTACTCCAAGCGGAGTCTCCCTTTTTTCCAAAAATTGGGCCAAACAGACACCCACCCCATCAGTGGCAGGACTTGGGCCCTAGTTGCAAACAGGATGTTTTGATTTGCATCAAGCACATTCAAAAATACGCCATTCTTATCCGTCCCCAGGATGACACCGGGGTAGGTAGATAAAGTCTTTGCTGACCCATGACTTGTTCATCTTGGCTTCTTTTAAAAACACAGCAAGCAAGGGTTACTCCAAGCGGAGTCTCCCTTTTTTCCAAAAATTGGGCCACACAGACACCCACCCCATCAGTGGCAGCACTTGGGCCCTAGTTGCAAACAGGATGTTTTGATTTGCATCAAGCACATTCAAAAATACGCCATAATTAACCGTCCCCAGGATGACACCGGGGTAGGTAGCAAAGTCTTTCCTGATCCCAGCTCTGTTCATCTTGGCTTCTTTTAAAAACACAGCAAGCAAGGGTTACTCCAAGCGGAGTCTCCCTTTTTTCCAAAAATTGGGCCACACAGACACCCACCCCATCAGTGGCAGCACTTGGGCCCTAGTTGCAAACAGGATGTTTTGATTTGCATCAAGCACATTCAAAAATACGCCATTCTTATCCGTCCCCAGGATGACACCGGGGTAGGTAGATAAAGTCTTTGCTGACCCATGACTTGTTCATCTTGGCTTCTTTTAAAAACACAGCAAGCAAGGGTTACTCCAAGCGGAGTCTCCCTTTTTTCCAAAAATTGGGCCACACAGACACCCACCCCATCAGTGGCAGCACTTGGGCCCTAGTTGCAAACAGGATGTTTTGATTTGCATCAAGCACATTCCAAAATTCGCCATAATTAACCGTCCCCAGGATGACACCGGGGTAGGTAGCAAAGTCTTTCCTGATCCCAGCTCTGTTCATCTTGGCTTCTTTTAAAAACACAGCAAGCAAGGGTTACTCCAAGCGGAGTCTCCCTTTTTTCCAAAAATTGGGCCACACAGACACCCACCCCATCAGTGGCAGCACTTGGGCCCTAGTTGCAAACAGGATGTTTTGATTTGCATCAAGCACATTCAAAAATACGCCATAATTAACCGTCCCCAGGATGACACCGGGGTAGGTAGCAAAGTCTTTCCTGATCCCAGCTCTGTTCATCTTGGCTTCTTTTAAAAACACAGCAAGCAAGGGTTACTCCAAGCGGAGTCTCCCTTTTTTCCAAAAATTGGGCCACACAGACACCCACCCCATCAGTGGCAGCACTTGGGCCCTAGTTGCAAACAGGATGTTTTGATTTGCATCAAGCACATTCAAAAATACGCCATAATTAACCGTCCCCAGGATGACACCGGGGTAGGTAGCAAAGTCTTTCCTGATCCCAGCTCTGTTCATCTTGGCTTCTTTTAAAAACACAGCAAGCAAGGGTTACTCCAAGCGGAGTCTCCCTTTTTTCCAAAAATTGGGCCCCACACACACCCACCCCTTCAGTGGCAGCAGTTGTGCCCCAGTTGTACACTTCACAGCTACATTTGCATCAAGCACATTCAAAAATACGCTATTCTTAACCGTCCCCAGGATGACACCGGGGTAGGTAGCAAAGTCTTTCCTGATCCCAGCTCTGTTCATCTTGGCTTCTTTTAAAAACACAGCAAGCAAGGGTTACTCCAAGCGGAGTCTCCCTTTTTTCCAAAAATTGGGCCACACAGACACCCACCCCATCAGTGGCAGCACTTGGGCCCTACTTGCAAACAGGATGTTTTGATTTGCATCAAGCACATTCAAAAATACGCCATAATTAACCGTCCCCAGGATGACACCGGGGTAGGTAGCAAAGTCTTTCCTGATCCCAGCTCTGTTCATCTTGGCTTCTTTTAAAAACACAGCAAGCAAGGGTTACTCCAAGCGGAGTCTCCCTTTTTTCCAAAAATTGGGCCACACAGACACCCACCCCATCAGTGGCAGCACTTGGGCCCTAGTTGCAAACAGGATGTTTTGATTTGCATCAAGCACATTCAAAAATACGCCATAATTAACCGTCCCCAGGATGACACCGGGGTAGGTAGCAAAGTCTTTCCTGATCCCAGCTCTGTTCATCTTGGCTTCTTTTAAAAACACAGCAAGCAAGGGTTACTCCAAGCGGAGTCTCCCTTTTTTCCAAAAATTGGGCCCCACACACACCCACCCCTTCAGTGGCAGCAGTTGTGCCCCAGTTGTACACTTCACAGCTACATTTGCATCAAGCACATTCAAAAATACGCTATTCTTAACCGTCCCCAGGATGACACCGGGGTAGGTAGCAAAGTCTTTCCTGATCCCAGCTCTGTTCATCTTGGCTTCTTTTAAAAACACAGCAAGCAAGGGTTACTCCAAGCGGAGTCTCCCTTTTTTCCAAAAATTGGGCCACACAGACACCCACCCCATCAGTGGCAGCACTTGGGCCCTAGTTGCAAACAGGATGTTTTGATTTGCATCAAGCACATTCAAAAATACGCCATAATTAACCGTCCCCAGGATGACACCGGGGTAGGTAGCAAAGTCTTTCCTGATCCCAGCTCTGTTCATCTTGGCTTCTTTTAAAAACACAGCAAGCAAGGGTTACTCCAAGCGGAGTCTCCCTTTTTTCCAAAAATTGGGCCCCACACACACCCACCCCTTCAGTGGCAGCAGTTGTGCCCCAGTTGTACACTTCACAGCTACATTTGCATCAAGCACATTCAAAAATACGCTATTCTTAACCGTCCCCAGGATGACACCGGGGTAGGTAGCAAAGTCTTTCCTGATCCCAGCTCTGTTCATCTTGGCTTCTTTTAAAAACACAGCAAGCAAGGGTTACTCCAAGCGGAGTCTCCCTTTTTTCCAAAAATTGGGCCACACAGACACCCACCCCATCAGTGGCAGCACTTGGGCCCTAGTTGCAAACAGGATGTTTTGATTTGCATCAAGCACATTCAAAAATACGCCATAATTAACCGTCCCCAGGATGACACCGGGGTAGGTAGCAAAGTCTTTCCTGATCCCAGCTCTGTTCATCTTGGCTTCTTTTAAAAACACAGCAAGCAAGGGTTACTCCAAGCGGAGTCTCCCTTTTTTCCAAAAATTGGGCCCCACACACACCCACCCCTTCAGTGGCAGCAGTTGTGCCCCAGTTGTACACTTCACAGCTACATTTGCATCAAGCACATTCAAAAATACGCTATTCTTAACCGTCCCCAGGATGACACCGGGGTAGGTAGCAAAGTCTTTCCTGATCCCAGCTCTGTTCATCTTGGCTTCTTTTAAAAACACAGCAAGCAAGGGTTACTCCAAGCGGAGTCTCCCTTTTTTCCAAAAATTGGGCCACACAGACACCCACCCCATCAGTGGCAGCACTTGGGCCCTAGTTGCAAACAGGATGTTTTGATTTGCATCAAGCACATTCAAAAATACGCCATAATTAACCGTCCCCAGGATGACACCGGGGTAGGTAGCAAAGTCTTTCCTGATCCCAGCTCTGTTCATCTTGGCTTCTTTTAAAAACACAGCAAGCAAGGGTTACTCCAAGCGGAGTCTCCCTTTTTTCCAAAAATTGGGCCCCACACACACCCACCCCTTCAGTGGCAGCAGTTGTGCCCCAGTTGTACACTTCACAGCTACATTTGCATCAAGCACATTCAAAAATACGCTATTCTTAACCGTCCCCAGGATGACACCGGGGTAGGTAGCAAAGTCTTTCCTGATCCCAGCTCTGTTCATCTTGGCTTCTTTTAAAAACACAGCAAGCAAGGGTTACTCCAAGCGGAGTCTCCCTTTTTTCCAAAAATTGGGCCACACAGACACCCACCCCATCAGTGGCAGCACTTGGGCCCTAGTTGCAAACAGGATGTTTTGATTTGCATCAAGCACATTCAAAAATACGCCATAATTAACCGTCCCCAGGATGACACCGGGGTAGGTAGCAAAGTCTTTCCTGATCCCAGCTCTGTTCATCTTGGCTTCTTTTAAAAACACAGCAAGCAAGGGTTACTCCAAGCGGAGTCTCCCTTTTTTCCAAAAATTGGGCCCCACACACACCCACCCCTTCAGTGGCAGCAGTTGTGCCCCAGTTGTACACTTCACAGCTACATTTGCATCAAGCACATTCAAAAATACGCTATTCTTAACCGTCCCCAGGATGACACCGGGGTAGGTAGCAAAGTCTTTCCTGATCCCAGCTCTGTTCATCTTGGCTTCTTTTAAAAACACAGCAAGCAAGGGTTACTCCAAGCGGAGTCTCCCTTTTTTCCAAAAATTGGGCCACACAGACACCCACCCCATCAGTGGCAGCACTTGGGCCCTAGTTGCAAACAGGATGTTTTGATTTGCATCAAGCACATTCAAAAATACGCCATAATTAACCGTCCCCAGGATGACACCGGGGTAGGTAGCAAAGTCTTTCCTGATCCCAGCTCTGTTCATCTTGGCTTCTTTTAAAAACACAGCAAGCAAGGGTTACTCCAAGCGGAGTCTCCCTTTTTTCCAAAAATTGGGCCCCACACACACCCACCCCTTCAGTGGCAGCAGTTGTGCCCCAGTTGTACACTTCACAGCTACATTTGCATCAAGCACATTCAAAAATACGCTATTCTTAACCGTCCCCAGGATGACACCGGGGTAGGTAGCAAAGTCTTTCCTGATCCCAGCTCTGTTCATCTTGGCTTCTTTTAAAAACACAGCAAGCAAGGGTTACTCCAAGCGGAGTCTCCCTTTTTTCCAAAAATTGGGCCACACAGACACCCACCCCATCAGTGGCAGCACTTGGGCCCTAGTTGCAAACAGGATGTTTTGATTTGCATCAAGCACATTCAAAAATACGCCATAATTAACCGTCCCCAGGATGACACCGGGGTAGGTAGCAAAGTCTTTCCTGATCCCAGCTCTGTTCATCTTGGCTTCTTTTAAAAACACAGCAAGCAAGGGTTACTCCAAGCGGAGTCTCCCTTTTTTCCAAAAATTGGGCCACACAGACACCCACCCCATCAGTGGCAGCACTTGGGCCCTAGTTGCAAACAGGATGTTTTGATTTGCATCAAGCATATTCAAAAATACGCCATAATTAACCGTCCCCAGGATGACACCGGGGTAGGTAGCAAAGTCTTTCCTGATCCCAGCTCTGTTCATCTTGGCTTCTTTTAAAAACACAGCAAGCAAGGGTTACTCCAAGCGGAGTCTCCCTTTTTTCCAAAAATTGGGCCCCACACACACCCACCCCTTCAGTGGCAGCAGTTGTGCCCCAGTTGTACACTTCACAGCTACATTTGCATCAAGCACATTCAAAAATACGCTATTCTTAACCGTCCCCAGGATGACACCGGGGTAGGTAGCAAAGTCTTTCCTGATCCCAGCTCTGTTCATCTTGGCTTCTTTTAAAAACACAGCAAGCAAGGGTTACTCCAAGCGGAGTCTCCCTTTTTTCCAAAAATTGGGCCACACAGACACCCACCCCATCAGTGGCAGCACTTGGGCCCTAGTTGCAAACAGGATGTTTTGATTTGCATCAAGCACATTCCAAATCAACAAGCATTTACTCTCCCCAGGATGACACAGGGGTAGTAAATTCCTTCTGGATCCATGACTTGTTCATTTTGATGAACGTCAGTCTGTCCACATTGTCACTGGACAGACGCGTGCGCTTATCTGTCAGCACACACCCAGCAGCACTGAATACACGTTCAGAGACAACGCTGGCAGCTGGACACGACAAAATCTCCAAGGCGTAACTGGAGAGCTCTGGCCATTTTTCTAGGTTTGAAGCCCAAAAGGAGCAAGGCTCCAGTTGCACAGTCATGGCATCGATGTTCATTTGGAGATACTCCTGTATCATCCTCTCCAGCCGTTGAGTATGTGTCAGACTTGTTGTCTCTGGTGGCCTTGCAAAAGAGGGTCTAAAAAAATTATGAAAAGATTCCATAAAATTGCTGTTACCGGCACCAGATACGGTCCTACTGGTACGGGTAGACTGTTGAAGATGACGAGACCGTCCCATGTTTGTCAAGTTACAACTGGGAGATTCCCTCCCTGCACCTGCACGGTTGTTTGGTGGAAAAGCCGAGCTAAGATCGAGTAACAGCTTCTGCTGATACTCCTGCATACGTGCGTCCCTTTCTATGGCTGGAATTATGTCACAAAATTTGGACTTGTACCGGGGATCTAATAGTGTGGCAATCCAGTAGTCATCATCACTTCTAATTTTGACAATACGACTGTCATGTTGGAGGTAGTGCAACAAAAAGGCACTCATGTGTCTTGCGCAGCCATGCGGACCAAGTCCACGCTGTGTTTGTGGCATAGAGGTGCTACCCGTTCTTTCTTCCTCTGACATCTCCCCCCAACCTCTTTCAACTGAAATTTGACCAAGGTCTCCCTCATCCGCTGAGTCTTCCATGTCCATGGACAGTTCGTCCTCCATTTCTTCATGTTCTCCTGCACCTTGCTCAACATTTCGCCTGCTACTATGCGCCCTTGTCGATCCCTGTTCCCCATGGTCCCATGCCTGCTGCGTTGGTGATGATGAACGTCTGGACCTTGGTGATGTTGTTGTCCCTTGCGCATATGAATCCTCCTGTAGTTCCTCCCCTTCATGTTGTCCCACCCCCTGACTCCGAATAGTGTTTAGCGTGTGCTCCAGCATGTAAATGACTGGAATCGTCATGCTGATAATGGCATTGTCAGAGCTAAACATATTCGTCGCCATGTCGAAACTGTGCAGAAGGGTGCATAGGTCCTTGATCTGAGACCACTCCATCAGGGTGATCTGCCCCACCTCTGCATCTCGTTGGCCCAGGCTATACGTCATGACGTATTGCACCAGGGCTCTGCGGTGCTGCCACAGTCGCTGTAACATGTGGAGAGTTGAATTCCAGCGTGTCGCCACATCGCATTTCAGGCGATGAACCGGCAGGCCGAAAGACTTCTGGAGCGATGCAAGTCGCTCTGCTGCGGCGCTTGAACGGCGGAAGTGAGCTGACAGTTTTCGTGCCCTGTTCAGAAGGCCATCTAGGCCGGGATAGTGTGTTAAAAATTGCTGGACGACAAGGTTCAACACGTGAGCCATACAAGGTACGTGTGTCACAATGCCCAGGCGAAGTGCCGCACCCAGGTTTGCAGCATTGTCGCACACGGCCTTACCAGGCTGCAGGTTGAGTGGAGACAACCATTTATTAAACTCGGACCGCAGAGCTGACCACAACTCCTCAGCTGTGTGACTCTTATTCCCAAGACATGTCAAGCTAAAGACCGCCTGATGCCGTTGCGCACTGCTGCCAGTATAGTAATGAGGCGTGCGTGATTCCTTCTGCGCAGTGAGAACGCTGGTGGCCTTACCAGGCAGGCTTGGGGCGGAGGTGGAGGACCCAGATGAGGTGGAGGATGCAGAAGCTGTGGCGGAACTTGGACAGACAGAGGATTGACACACAAGTCGTGGGGACGGCAAGACTTGTGCAGCAGACCCTTCACCATCTATCACCATAGTTACCCAGTGCCCAGTCAGCGACATGTAACGTCCCTGTCCATGCTTACTGGTCCAAGTATCGGTGGTGAAATGCACCCGTTCACACACAGAGTTTCTCAAGGAAGCGGTGATGTTGTGTGCGACATGCTGGTGTAGCGCGGGCACACCTTTCTTAGAGAAGTAGTGGCGACTAGGCATCTGGTACTGGGGCACAGCGACAGACATAAGGTCTCTAAAATCCTGTGTGTCCACTAGGCGGAAAGGCAGCATTTCGGTAGCCAACAGCTTACAGAGGGATAGAGTCAACCTCTTAGCTTTGTCATGGGTCGGAGGAAGTGGCCTTTTATTTGACCACATCTGAGGGACAGAGATCTGGACGCTGTGTGTAGACGGTGTTGAGTAGGGTGTCCCTGGAAAAATGCAGGTTTGTGAGGAAAGTGCAGGCGGAGACATGATGTTGCCTTCATCCAACGTTGGTGCTATCGATGTCTGAGAGAGCTGTACACACTCACTTGTTTCCCCTTCCAAACCAACTGACGACCTTACAAGCAAACTGCCTGTTGCGGTTACAGTGGTGGAAGTTTGGCGTGGAAAAACAGGTGTGACAGCTGTCCCCACAGTCCTAGAAGATGAAGAGCGCGCGGATGCACTGGAAGGGGCGGGCGGTGGATGGTTCGCTCTTGCAGCATTGCAGCACAGTGAGCTTCCCACCGGGACCTATGATATTTATTCATGTGACGATTCATGGAAGAAGTTGTCAAACTGCTGAGGTTTTGACCTCTACTAAGAGAATCATGAAAAATTTTACATATCACATGATTTGGGCGATCTTTTTCTATGTCAAAAAAGGACCAGGCTAGGCAAGGCTTAGAGGCCATGCGACCTGTTGATCCACCCCGAATAATGCTCATAGGCAGAGTGGTGGCTGAGGATGCAGTTGTAGACGTGCTACCAGTGCTCCGACTCTGTCCAGGAAGGCGCAAGGTAACTTCGTCGTCGGTTGCATCCTCCTCCACCGCCTCTGTTGACCTCCTCGAGTGCCTGACTGGGGGTTGACAGTAGGTGGGATCTAGAACTTCATCATCAATTGTTGTGTTTGCACTCCCCTCCCCCTCAGACCGAGCCTCTTCTTGCCCTGACCGAATATTTAAGTTGTCATCCCAATCGGGTATCTGCGTCTCATCTTCATCAGTATGTTCCTCATTGTCTATAACCACAGGTGTTACAGTTTGTGACAAAGGGTCAACATTATGCTCAGAAACTTGGTCCTCACGGCCTGAATCAGAGTCACAAAGGTTCTGGGCATCACTGCAGACCATTTCCTGTTCTGTACTCACTGTAGCTTGGGAGCAGACCTCTGATTCCCAGGCTATAGTGTGACTGAACAGCTCTGCAGACTCAGCCATCTCAGTTCCACCATACTGTGCAGGGCTGATGGAGACTTCAGAGCTGGGAGAAATCAAGTGTGATTGGGATGACAACTCAGAGGACTGGTGTTTTTTGGATGCGGTACTTGAAGTGGCTGAGAGGGCACTTGTTGGACCACTTGAAATCCATTCAAGCATTTTCCTTTTTTGCCCATCATCTACCTTTCTTCCTGTTGTTCGTGTCCGTAAAAAAGGGAGCACATCGGATTGTCCACGGTAAGTAGTAGACATCTTACTTTTGCTGGTAGATGGTCTATCTTCAGCAGATAATAATGGAGCTTTGCCACTTTCCCCACAGACAAAACCTTTTTTGCCTTTTCCACCACGCCTCTTCCCCTTTCCACCAACATCTGTCATTTTGCCACTCATGTTGATTGCGACAAGATTGTGGACTGAAAATGTGGTAGTAAAAATTGAGAGGTGGTGAAGATTGCAGTGGTGGTCTAGCTTTATTAACAGCAGAATAATAAAGAATAAATATCCCTGACAATGCAACTTAGTTATAATGAGTTGGAGTGTGCAACGCAGGCAGATGCGCTCTGCAAATGTCTTGGCACTAGTGGGACTATAGCAAAGTCCAATAGCCACGTATAGGATGCCACTAGGTACACTGAGTGTTTGCTAGTATAATGGCTAAGTTAAAATTAGTTGGAGTGTGCAACGCAGGCAGATGCGCTCTGCAAATGTCTTGGCACTAGTGGGACTATAGCAAAGTCCAATAGCCACGTATAGGATGCCACTAGGTACACTGAGTGTTTGCTAGTATAATGGCTTACTTATAATTAGTTGGAGTGTGCAACGCAGGCAGATGCGCTCTGCAAATGTCTTGGCACTAGTGGGACTATAGCAAAGTCCAATAGCCACGTATAGGATGCCACTAGGTACACTGAGTGTTTGCTAGTATAATGGCTAAGTTAAAATTAGTTGGAGTGTGCAACGCAGGCAGATGCGCTCTGCAAATGTCTTGGCACTAGTGGGACTATAGCAAAGTCCAATAGCCACGTATAGGATGCCACTAGGTACACTGAGTGTTTGCTAGTATAATGGCTTACTTATAATTAGTTGGAGTGTGCAACGCAGGCAGATGCGCTCTGCAAATGTCTTGGCACTAGTGGGACTATAGCAAAGTCCAATAGCCACGTATAGGATGCCACTAGGTACACTGAGTGTTTGCTAGTATAATGGCTTACTTATAATTAGTTGGAGTGTGCAACGCAGGCAGATGCGCTCTGCAAATGTCTTGGCACTAGTGGGACTATAGCAAAGTCCAATAGCCACAGATAGGATGCCACTAGGTACACTGAGTGTTTGCTAGTATAATGGCTTACTTATAATTAGTTGGAGTGTGCAACGCAGGCAGATGCGCTCTGCAAATGTCTTGGCACTAGTGGGACTATAGCAAGGTCCAATAGCCACGTATAGGATGCCACTAGGTACACTGAGTGTTTGCTAGTATAATGGCTTACTTATAATTAGTTGGAGTGTGCAACGCAGGCAGATGCGCTCTGCAAATGTCTTGGCACTAGTGGGACTATAGCAAAGTCCAATAGCCACGTATAGGATGCCACTAGGTACACTGAGTGTTTGCTAGTATAATGGCTTACTTATAATTAGTTGGAGAGTGCAACGCAGGCAGATGCGCTCTGCAAATGTCTTGGCACTAGTGGGACTATAGCAAGGTCCAATAGCCACGTATAGGATGCCACTAGGTACACTGAGTGTTTGCTAGTATAATGGCTTACTTATAATTAGTTGGAGTGTGCAACGCAGGCAGATGCGCTCTGCAAATGTCTTGGCACTAGTGGGACTATAGCAAAGTCCAATAGCCACGTATAGGATGCCACTAGGTACACTGAGTGTTTGCTAGTATAATAATCATCTCCACCAAACAGGACAAGCTTGCATCTGTTATAGTTTTGGAGAAAAATGTGTTCATTTCATGTATGCGCGAAATGCCTTAAAAATGGCTTTAAAATGGATTTGGAGCATGGAGACGATTATCTCGGGATTGCAAGATAACCAAACAAAACTTTTAGTGGATTTCTACTTATTTTATTAAATATCATCTCCACCAAACAGGACAAGCTTGCATCTGTTATAGTTTTGGAGAAAAATGTGTTCATTTCATGTATGCGCGAAATGGCTTAAAAATGGCTTTAAAATGGATTTGGAGCATGGAGACGATTATCTCGGGATTGCAAGATAACCAAACAAAACTTTTAGTGGATTTCTACTTATTTTATTAAATATCATCTCCACCAAACAGGACAAGCTTGCATCTGTTATAGTTTTGGAGAAAAATGTGTTCATTTCATGTATGCGCGAAATGCCTTAAAAATGGCTTTAAAATGGATTTGGAGCATGGAGACGATTATCTCGGGATTGCAAGATAACCAAACAAAACTTTTAGTGGATTTCTACTTATTTTATTAAATATCATCTCCATTAAACAGGACAAGCTTGCATCTGTTATAGTTTTGGAGAAAAATGTGTTCATTTCATGTATGCGCGAAATGCCTTAAAAATGGCTTTAAAATGGATTTGGAGCATGGAGACGATTATCTCGGGATTGCAAGATAACCAAACAAAACTTTTAGTGGATTTCTACTTATTTTATTAAATATCATCTCCACCAAACAGGACAAGCTTGCATCTGTTATAGTTTTGGAGAAAAATGTGTTCATTTCATGTATGCGCGAAATGCCTTAAAAATGGCTTTAAAATGGATTTGGAGCATGGAGACGATTATCTCGGGATTGCAAGATAACCAAACAAAACTTTTAGTGGATTTCTACTTATTTTATTAAATATCATCTCCACCAAACAGGACAAGCTTGCATCTGTTATAGTTTTGGAGAAAAATGTGTTCATTTCATGTATGCGCGAAATGCCTTAAAAATGGCTTTAAAATGGATTTGGAGCATGGAGACGATTATCTCGGGATTGCAAGATAACCAAACAAAACTTTTAGTGGATTTCTACTTATTTTATTAAATATCATCTCCACCAAACAGGACAGCTTGCCATCTGTTATAGTTTTGGAGAAAAATGTGTTCATTTCAATGTATGCGCGAAATGCCTTAAAAATGGCTTTAAAATGGATTTGGAGCATGGAGACGATTATCTCGGGATTGCAAGATAACCAAACAAAACTTTTAGTGGATTTCTACTTATTTTATTAAAATTTATCTCCACCAAACAGGACTAAGCTTGCATCTGTTATAGTTTTGGAGAAAAATGTGTTCATTTCATGTATGCGCGAAATGCCTTAAAAATAGGCTTTAAAATGGATTTGGAGCATGGAGACGATTATCTCGGGATTGCAAGATAACCAAACAAAACTTTTAGTGGATTTTCTACTTATTTTATTAAATATCATCTCCACCAAACAGGACAAGCTTGCATCTGTTATAGTTTTGGAGAAAAATGTGTTCATTTCATGTATGCGCGAAATGCCTTAAAAATGGCTTTAAAATGGATTTGGAGCATGGCGACGATTATCTCGGGATTGCAAGATAACCAAACAAAACTTTTAGTGGATTTCTACTTATTTTATTAAATATCATCTCCACCAAACAGGACAAGCTTGCATCTGTTATAGTTTTGGAGAAAAATGTGTTCATTTCATGTATGCGCGAAATGCCTTAAAAATGGCTTTAAAATGGATTTGGAGCATGGAGACGATTATCTCGGGATTGCAAGATAACCAAACAAAACTTTTAGTGGATTTCTACTTATTTTATTAAATATCATCTCCAACAGGACAAGCTTGCATCTGTTATAGTTTTGGAGAAAAATGTGTTCATTTCATGTATGCGCGAAATGCCTTAAAAATGGCTTTAAAATGGATTTGGAGCATGGAGACGATTATCTCGGGATTGCAAGATAACCAAACAAAACCTTTTAGTGGATTTCTACTTATTTATTAAATATCATCTCCACCAAACAGGACAAGCTTGCATCTGTTATAGTTTTGGAGAAAAATGTGTTCATTTCATGTATGCGCGAAA